>NW_014333291.1:289900-295705 GCF_000341935.2 Cephus cinctus | reverse complement strand
CACGTGCGATCTGTCACCCCCCCCCCTCGAAATTCCTAAACTACTCGACGTATCGTCGTGCTTCTCCTTTTTCGAGAAATTCGCACGATTTCGCGAACATTCCTCGGCCACTCGCCAATGGGAACGCGAAACGCGGAAGGGAAATGCGAATAAGGAGAAAGAATAAAAGAAAAAGAAAAAAAAAGGATGACGTACGATCCAACAGAGCTAATCCACCATTTCCGTGGGCTACGTGGCGCGGCACTAATATTAAACCGAGGAAGTTACCCAAACGTGTCGTAGCAGCTGTTATGCACCGGACGGTATAAGATTCGGTGAAATGCACAGAAAATTCTTTTTATCCCGGTTCAAGTGAATGGAGACAATTTATAAACGGACACGAAATATAAATTAAAAAATCTTCAGCAAAGTGTTTGATTAGATCGTTGTATCGAGTCGAGTGAAAAATTTCCGTGATATATGCACATCGGGTTATATTTACTATAGATATGACAGTGCGATAAGAAATTCCTTTCGTACATTGTAATCATGTACATTTTTATATTCGGGTCTACCGACGCGTTTTTTCATCATCGCACTTCTCGTCTCTCTCGCGCTCGTGTAAATCCCTATGGCTTCGTCTCTCTCGCGCTCGCACTCGGTATAGGGACAGTTCGAAATCCGAAGGGTGTCCCCTCTCATTTAAAAAGTTCTCCGACAAACGTCGTAAGTAAATGGCATATGGGAGGCTAAGCCACAAGTGCTCTGGCGACGATCAGGATCGTATTAGAAATCGCGTGACGGATAAAAAAAAATTGGCAAAATTTTCAATGCTCCAATTCAATATCAAGAGACACGCCGTAACCAACGAGCTATCGGTTTCTAGATTTCTTTGGGTAGTTTGGTCGAGAAGTTTTCAACGGATGGAAACAAAAAGAAGGACTCTGGTTGTGAAGGGCTAATGTCGCCGACGGGGTGAATGCATCGTTGACAGGAACAGTTGTTGCGACTACGGCCTGAATTACATACAGACATTTTTGGAGGTTGGTATTACTGAGCATCTATTCGCTATTATCTCTGCCTTCTTCTCTTAGTTTCTCCCTCTCCCACCCTCCCCTCGTCCCTCCACTCTCACTCTCTCTGTCTTTCTGCATGTCCGCACTGTACCCTCTGGCTAATGTTTAAAGCTAATCTTGAAAAAAAAAAAGCTTCCTCTGAATTTCCCAGAGATGCACCCTCTCTCTCTTCTTTTTTTCCTTTACCGCTTTCCGAAAGGATAATCGGCGAGCTGGTGCACCAACCCCTTCTGGTCGTCCCGCGTGTTCCGAGTCGAACCGAAGCTCCCGACCGGTCGCGAGATTCCTCTTATTCCCTTTTCATCCCTTGCGTCATCATCCCCCTTCGCGGTACTACAGATCAAGACGAAAGAAAGACGCGAGTCCCCTTCTCCGAGCAGTCACGAAGTGGGTGAACAGGGTTCGTGACGTCTCCCTGGATTTTCGAAGCAATGAAAAAAAAAATCGTTAAGCCCTCCCTGACGACAGGAGTAAAGAAAAAAAATGAACCAAAAAAATACATGGAAAAAAAAAAGAAAAAGATTAAGGACAACAAAATAATGTTAATCTAGGACAGACAAAGAAGAAAGAAAAAAATTAAAAATGATCAAATCTGCAAAATCCAACGGGTGTCCCACTGCTAGCATAATAAAATACGTTCGGCTCCAACACAGAGATCAAAGGTGACTTCGAAGGCAGGCGAAGGGTAGTAACGTAGTCACATGGCGAAAGCCTGGTATTCCTGTAAGCCGGATTGCGGCAAGCGGCTACCTAATTACGTTGGCTGGTACGTGACGTGGTGGGAGGTTCGTCCTATTAACGCCGAGGTCGAACTCGCAATAAGTTGCTGCCACAAGGTTTCCACGGTGCTCTGGATTAAGGGTACCAGGGTGACGAATAAGTACGGAGCTGCAGGGGGGATAACCAGAGTACTCGCGTTTGTATGATGAAACGAGCCCTAGATGGAATTTTCGCGAAAATCAGTTAATCCCAGAAAGAGTTGTCGTTGTCGGTGTATATAAATGGAGATTGAAAAATAAGGGTGGATATAGGATAATATTATTTCGGTTAATTTTAATTCTAAGGGGTTGGCAGACACTCGACGATCCGTCCTCCCTGTGCTTCCAGGCAGAAACGAATACCAGGAACACGTGCCATATATTCCTGGTCCGCACGAATTTACCTCAGGACCCCCCCATCCATCCCTTAACCCAAAGTACCCAGTCTCGTTACCGCCATTGTATCTGTACTAAAAACACAGCATCCCCCGTTTGTGGGACAGATAATTAATACAATTGGTCCTGGGGTAGGGATCAGCTTCTCTGCGGATCTAGAGGGTGTCGCATAAGTCAGGACCACACCCCAATACCATGCTACCCCTATCCAGTACAGGGGGACTGGGGCTGCCCTTAACAGAGAGTCGCGATACTAAAAAAAAACTTTTAGCTAGCAGACCCGCGTTAAAAGCGTCGCGACGCATTTTCCAGAGACGTCGGCTTATAATTATTGCAATTAACCCCGTGCAGCAACGAGCCCGAGCACTTGTTGCGAAAATTAGCACTTTCCTGGAATTACTTTGCCGGATCGAGAATTAACTTGCCACCTGATATACATAGCTGCAGCCTGCTCGGTTTGACTACTAGTCGGCCTGTGATACTAGGTAGTAGTTAGTAGCGAGGTAAGACCTGGCTGAATGGGTACGTAGTTGGGTTCTGTTTTTCTTCGTCCCTTACGCCCGCCCCCTGGACGCCCCTCTCTCCGTCGCCACCTGAACCAGCCTCACATACTCAGCCCATGTAGGCCTGAAACAACCCCTGTTTCCCAGTAGAGCAGCAGCACGCGCCTCGTATAATAAATACGCGATTACAGCTGCGGTCTAGGGGACGATCGATGGACCAAGGACGTCCTGGAAATTCCTGCAGGAGGCAAAGCGGCCACCCTGGGAATTTCCAAGGGGACGTGTCGTAAGGAAAGAGGAAAAGCGGGAGACGCAGGAGAGAAACAAGAAGTAAAAGTTTTAAGGAAACTAGGGAAATCGTGAAGAACGACAATGCCGAGGATGCTGGGAGAAGGCGCTCTGCGTCTGAACTTTGGGTTCTCTAAATGGATCTTCTGGAGGATGCTGTGTGTAGTTATGTATAGTTCTCGAGGAGGTAGCGAGGGGAGTGAGCGACGTGGCTCTTCTTATTCTTGTCTGAAGAAAAACGAAGAGGACTGTGGAAGTTCTATGCATCCCGGAGGATTACAAAGCCAGAAGAGGAAGAAGAAGAAGATGAGGGAGTAGGTATGTAAGAGGAGTGAGTTCAGGGCTGGAGGAAGCAAAGAGAACATTTTCTTGTATTATTATTACTATAAGATAAAGTCGTGACGACGAAGTGCGTCGCGACGCTCGCGCGAACCAACGACGCCGACCGGCGTCAAAGGACGATTTCCTGGGTCGGATCATCAATGAAACCCAAAAGACGTAACCGAGCTAGTCCGCGCCAAAATGCAAAAAAAAAAAAAAGAAAAACCTCAGATAAATTAATTTATCACATCGAGAATTTATCGATTAAATTTTAAAAAAAATTCACGTTCAAAAACCAAAAAGCGCCTAAGTCCATCGTAATCTCTCCAAAGTCTCACGAATTACAAGCATACGAGCAAGATATGGTACAACGTGACCAAAACAATAAAAAACAATTTAGAAAAAGAATTCCCAGTCACATCCCGTCGTTCCAAAAGGCAATGGCCCGATCGCTTTTACTCAAAAACCAAAAAAAAAAAAACAACCTAGACATTACAATACACCCGTACCCCACCGTATTCCTCACAATGCAGAAGCCTTACTCAGCTTCCTCTTTGATAACCCCCCCCCCATCCTCAACCCCTCACACCGTGACGCTTTGTAGCGCCGTTTTAGCGACATCTCCACAATGGATACGAATTTGGAAAAAAAAAGTCAAAAGCAGCCAGAGCGAATAAGACGAATGTGTAGCACGAACACCAGAGTACAGACGAAGAAAGAGTACACGACGTAAAATTCTAGTCCAGAGTCAGATGGTATGAGCTATACACAGGTACGAGAAGGAGAGACAGAGCCATACACACACAGACGAAAAAGAGATAGAAACAGTCGTGGATGGGCAAAAACTGTGTCGCCCATTGTCGACCGGTACACATTGCGAAACAATCGCGATAATGAGAAAGCTACGCAGGCAGCCGAAGACTGTTCTGTATCCCTCCCGCCACTTCGTCCTTCCCATCTATTCTACCATCTCACTCTATAAAACTCTCTGTCCAACGAAAAAGGCGCGTACCTCTGTTTCGCGTAATTTGGCCGATATACCGTTGCATGCAGATAAAGACCAAAGTCGCGAGGCATCATGGGTATTGTTCGGATAGGAGTCGTGCCAAATACGAGGGATAACAAGAAATTCCGTAAGACGTATGGAGTATAGAGCACTTATAGGGTAAGGATCGAACATAAGCAGGAAGCATAGGAGGACACTGTCGTACAGGATCGTTAATAATAATCAGATACACCATATGGACAATGGGTATTTCCGACAAGGTTTCTCCGCGGGATAAACCATAGACGCGGTTCGTGTTTTGTGGTTCGGTAATTACGGTACCCCATAAATTGATGGTCAACAGTTGGCCACGAGGGGGCACACTGTACAGTGTGGCTAAGGCGATAGCGATACATGGGTATGACCGTGATAAGCCGCAGCATCTTCCCTGGAGTGGAGAATTTCAGTAGAAGAGGACTGGCATTATGCGGAGTGGCCGGTGCTGCGGAACGTAGGAGGCAAGATGCGCCTAAACTGCCGCCAGATAGCGCTGAGATCGAACGTATCCCGAAGCTAGGGGAAATCGGCGTGTCTCGCGTTGGACACGACTATCCGAGCAGATAGGGAACGTGTAATGTGTTGCAATTAACCGACCCCGAAATCGATAGTCACTGCCCGAGGTCGGCATATTATCTTGTCGCTATCAGGTATCGATGAACATCGGGTATACACGTATATTTGAGACCGACAAGATGGAAATAAATACTGATCTGTGTAGCAGTGCATTTACGTATAATTTTTATTTACTTTAGTTCACAGATCCGCCGCCACGTTACAGCATGGGTGCGCGGTCGTCGCACTCGACACGAACAATATGCAGCTATACTCGGTTGTACTTCAATACGAATACAGAAAGTGTGTGGAGTGAAAAATTCGAAATCTCCAATGTTTCGTTTTCGCGTTAAATCATCTCGGAGAGGGGGAGGTTGAGGCAGTGAATTTTACTCTCCCAATGAATTCCCCATGATATTACATCGTATACCGGTGGCTGGTGAAATTTTCTTCGCAGGATATTGAAATAAGTTCGTGAAGATTTCAGCGGAGTGAGAAAGCAAAGTAAACGAAAATCCGTCTCATAAATTCAGAAAGGTTCGGGGAGACGTTCAATGATTCATATTTCTCGTATTCGACGAAGGTTAACCCTGAAGGTAAGGGAGAAAAGGGCTCCTTGGGAGAAGGGGGGGGATGCTGAAACCGAGGTTAATGGTGATGGGTTCAGATAACCAACAGGGTACTATGGTAGAACCGATGGTGGGTTGGTTGAAACGAAGTGGGAGAAAAAGGAAGGAAAAAAAAAGTGTGAAAAAAAGAAAATGGAGAACGAGGTAAACTCTCGACGGGCGTCACCCGAGATTTTATTTACGGCCGTTTGATTGAGAGCCTTTTAAAAAAGGATATCGGAATCGTCCACCTCTCTTGCTATATACACCCCCCCCCCC
>NW_014333291.1:265950-289678 GCF_000341935.2 Cephus cinctus | reverse complement strand
CCCCCCCCCTCCATACCCTTCATCCCCTCCCGCTGTGCAACTCTTCATCCCTTACCCATTCACCGGACGCAATACCCTCGGGCCTCGTAAATTCGTTATCGTCCTTGTCTACAGGCACGACTTTCGCGCCATTGCTCAACTGGTCCGTCCATTTGCTACTTGCCAATTGCAATTGCTATACCCAGTGTCTCGTTCGAGAGTCATTTGAAAAATTTTTTTTATTACGAAATTTCTGAAAACTCTGACGCGTTTGCTTTTCAAAAAAGTGATAAAAAAAAAAAAAAAAAGGAACCTCGGTTGATTCCAACGGCACGACCAGAAGCGCTTTCGCAGAAGCAACGAGAATTCGTTTGCGCGAGTAATTTAAATGGAAAAGTCCGTTGGTCGATGTTAAAATCGAACGGCAGAAAAGCCAAAGAGCGCGTATTACGGGAGTACCAAGCATACTTGTTGAAAGTGGCTGCTCGTTTCAGGAGCGCACAAGAAACGACGACCAAAAGTGGAAAACCGGTATGAGTTTAAAAAAAAAAGAAAATTCCAAAAGTGTATAACCTCATCGCTACTGGTTTATGGTACCAGTCACGTGCCTATAGACTTTATTAGGACATTTGTTTATCGAACGTTAATTTCCTTGACTGTTATTAATCCGTCTCACTAAATCTCAGATACGTATGCTGGTGGCGCGTAGGGACTCGTGGAACGTACGTGTACGTGGTACGTAAGAGCGAGCAAGACGACGCGATCGTAAACAACAATGCGTGGGGTTGAGTAACAAAGAAAGATTGAGAGCACCGATAAGTAAAAAGTAGCAAAGAATTGATTGGTAAAAATCCAAAGAAGCCGACGGATTAACTGGGAAATGGACGAGCTGTCAGGATTTTTTTGATGTATTAACCTCGTTAAGTGATAACGCAGCCGCAATAGGAAATACAGAGAGACAGAAGCGTAACGGAGTCAGTATTAAAAAATATTACATAAGCATAGCTCCCTGTACTAAGATACAACTTGAACGCCTTGGCATATGCACTTATGCAGATAAACAAGCAGAAAATAATCAAAGCCGAACGTACAGACAGTACGGAAATTCGCTTGGGTTACAAAACCAACGTTTCCATGACCAACAATTTTCAGGGAGAAGAATTCCTAATAAGGTAACTTCGAACGCCCCTAAGTTAACCTACAAGATTTATCATCCACGAAAATAATAACAATGACACTTGAATATGCTAGAACAGCATATGCTCCTGGTCTTCCCCTCATCCCAGAAAGAATGTCAAATTACGGAAATTTATCAGGTAGGATAGATCCGAGGAAGACAGTGGGTCTAGGGACGCCAAGCGTCGCTACGCCCGAGTGTCACCTGTTACGTTGTCAGCTGACAGCAACACTTTTCCTTATCCGGATAAGCAAAAGTCAGACACCAGGAGTCTCAGAGTTTGCTGCGAGCGGTTCTCGAGGCCAATAAATAGGTGCTTGCTGTCACTTAAATGGATTATTAAATCTGTCCAAAATTGGCTCAAGGTTTGGCTGTAATGATTTTCAAGGTAAGTCGAAGAAACTACGTAACGAGAACCAGTACGACCTGTTCTCACTTTCATTTTCGAGTAACGACACACGTGGCACGTGAGTGACATAGACATTGGCGCTTGAAGCTGCTTTCAATGTTGTTTTGTGGCATTGAGCAATTTTTTTCTCTCTCTTCTAATTTACCCTTTTTTTTCTATTTTTATTATTATTAAAATATTTTTTATTATTACAATATAGATTCGTGTCACGACCATGCCTCGCTAAGCTTTCGAATATAAAGCTGCTACGAGTGGTCTTTGGAATTCATTCTCAACAAAAACACGGCAAAAATGATTATTTTCTAACGACAGTTCCTGCCATTCGAGCCTATAAGGTCCGGTCCATACGGATACACGTGTGCACATGCACGAACGATGTCGTAGCTCGTGAAACATATATCGAGAACGTCAAGAAGAGCAGCTCACGCTATAAATATAGGTTTCCGATAAATAACATATGAAACCCTGTTATTTTTCAATATATATATATATATATATATATATATATATATTATTTTCTTAGAAAATCCATAAGCCAACATTCCTATATAATAAGTTTCCATAAACGTGCACACCGTCACCCATTTTCATTGTACGTTGTGTTACGACTTTTAAAATTTCCCATAAGACTACATCCGATAGGCGATACCATAGCAGGACATAGGATACCATTGAACGATGACCCCCCCACCTGTTGACCCTATATCGCGAGACTTCGGAATGGGGTAAAAAATTGTTCCCGTTACAATACCTCTAATCATTGTAAACGCTGCGCACGGTCCACGCGGCGGTAACGCCTGAATCGCTGCAGATGCTATCTAAATCCGTACGGGAGAGAGAGAGGGAGTACAGCTTCTGTCACTATGGGCGGATCTTCACGAGAGTCAGCAGTAGCTGTCGACGGTACGTAGTCAGACAAACAGATAGAACTAGACACCGACTTCTCTTTCACTTGACCACGTGTCAGTGTTATTCCAGAATTCCATACGAGCGCTCAGTACGAGCAGTCTTACTGGTACACGTATGGTATATCGGGCAAAGTTAGTAGGCAGCAGGTAGTATTCATTATCTTTCATAGGAGCTGTCACGCGTTATAACCATACAAGATGAAAACCATGATGACTGTTTTATAGAGAAAAGAAAGTAGTACCCAGGCGAAGACGCCGGTTGCGTTACTTACGTAAGCGAGTTGCCGGCTGTTGTACCCGTGGCGAGTGGCGTCGCGACGCCGATGCTGAGTCCTGCTGGTACCCACTCGAGGATGAGAGGAGGTTATGCTAATACGACGCTTAGAATTCCGTCAGCGTGAGTGCCTTCGCACACCGTCGTCCTCTACCTCGTCGTCGGGGAGCTGCCTCCTGGTGGTGGTGGTGGTGCACTTTGGTACTGGCTCCTGGGAAATTACAGGATTTTCCAGGTTCCTTGTATTTCTTTTTCTTCTCTCTCTCTCTCTCTCTCTGTCTCTTTTTCTCTCGTTATGTACTCTTTTCTATTTTTCTCTCTCTTCTTCTTTGGGGTTGATGCCTGGGGTCCTTCTTCCGGTTGGTAATCCTCTAGACCATTGACAGATACCAGGGATGGGCACGTGACGTACGTGACCCTTAATCAGTATCCAGTTCAGGTGACGATAGTGACGTTGATGATGAGAACGACGCTTGATAAGGATGCTCCAATGATATAGCTTCCTTCTCTCTTCTGATTCAACCTGGATGAATCCGTTGTTTCAAGTGCACCGGATTATTATAGGGTCGTCAGGGTCCTCGTCTTCCGTGAAAAATCTCTTTGTCGTTTAACAGCGTCTGCTTTCACGAGGCGTGTCGGGCTTTTGCATTTTCATGACGACGACGCTCTTACGCCTTCGACATACGATACATCGGCACCAGCTTCGTAAAACCGCGAAATCGACTCCCCTCGCTGTATACTCGCGGATTATTACTTCTATGGTGGATGTATGCTTTATAGCAGCCAGATCCGAAGGCTTGACTACGGGATTCCACAGCAGGTCACTATCCGGATATCATGGATACGGCAGAAGGGATAATGTCTGTACCGAGTGAATAAGGAGTGCGTTGTGTCGTGGATGCAGTAAGAATGGAAGCGGGATGAAGATACCACTGATGTTGCAGGGTGTGTGTCAAAATGATCAGGAAGAGGAAATGGTTTGTAGGAGGGATGAAGTGAATTACAATGACAAGGGAGAAGGTCGTTGATAGGGGATGTAGGAGGCGAGAATAGTGGCTTACAGGTGGTTTCAATCCCTAATCACCAAATCGATTCTATTCACTCTGTATATACTTTTAAATGATCTCGCACTAATTAGTCTGGATCGCTGATGCGAGCGAATCTCGTTGATTAGGCATATCGCATTAATATCCGCGCACTGTATCCCAGACAGAGAGAGAGAGAGAAAGAGAGAGAGACAGATGGGAGAAAGAGACAAAAAGTGAGAGAGCACGCTAAGAGATATATCGCCTGTAAAGAAATGAGAAAAAAAATAAATGCCGGCGGCTTCTCACCGGCGCGACGGTTCGTCCGCTTTAGCGTTCATAACCGCAAACAGACGTAATAAATCCTGTGAGCACCAAATCTTTATTGAAACGTACTATTCTCCCCTTCTAATATCTCGCTCTTAAATTATCACTCTGTTCGTCGTTCACACTAATCCTTCACGGCGATCGAACTCAATATTCCATTAGAGATATATCACATTGGTATCGTTTGTATTTCTTTTTTAAACCACGTTCATTAATCCACAACTGTGCAAGCTATTAACCACTTGTAGTTTTTAATATTTTCTATATTAATCGTCACTACTAACCGCAACAAGAGAGATAGAGACTCGCACGACCGTACGTGTAGATAATCGCGCAATATACGAACGGGGGTAGTTCGGCCGTATCGGTCGGCGTTCGGTTTAGAACTGAGCGTGGCTTTTTAGCGGAGACCTCTCCGCCCCCCACCACATGACCCAAACCGAACCCCCACCACTGATACTTGTGCACCTCCCACCACTAAGAAAATCCCTCTCCGTATCCTCAGCACTAACCCGTATCCCCACTCCTCGCCACTGATGTCAGTCTCCTCTTTTCTCTTTATCCTCTGTGACGGCTACCGCCGACGCTGCACGCAGCGCGTCCCGACGGCTGCTGCTTGTTCGGCTTCTAGTACCCGATACCGACTATATATATATATATTGCTTAAAATCTAGAACCACACATGGGATACTTCGAGTATCATTGGTTGTTTTAGAACTTCATCCTGTCCTTCGTGGCTTCCTTGTGGCTTTTCAAAGGTTTACATCGCGTACGTGGTTTTGCACTAACCATAATTAGATTTTAGGAGGAACGCAGGGCTGACTAAGACTCGTCCCTTCTACTAGTAGCCTATTTCTCATTCCCCGGTTGAGCTATCGTCGTATTTATAGAGTCGCCAGATGATTATTAATGACAACGTGGAACCGGTGGAGATCAGTGCCGTTCACGGGTTACGAGATAAACCTCTACGCAGTTTATGTATAACGATCTTGGAATAATTATTTAATAATTAGAGGTTACACGAGTCTTCGTGTTGTACAATAGTACAGTGTAACCAGGTGATTAATAATCACTAATTATGAATGATTAATGTATATAATGACACTCTGAGGTATTACCGGGTTCCATCTGTATACCTACATACTTATATACATATCGAATTAGTCGTACAGTCTATAGGATATCTAACTGACATGTCAAAGACAGTTCACAGAAGCATTACCACATCAGGCCGTAACCTAGCACAGCAGATCGAAGAACCTTCAAGGTTCCACGAGTCGGGAAAGTTTTGATCCAGGGTCAAGCCCAAGGTACGAGGATTGTGAAAGGTCGTGTTTCTGATTTGAACCAAACCAGAGCGAACAGGATACAAGTATCAATCGTTTATTAAATAATTTTTTCGTTTATCCATTTTTTCCCTCCGCGTCTCGGTACCCGTGTATCGAAAGCAAGATCAATTCGAATCAGCCGCGATAAGCTGAGACAAGTTGGCAGCACTGAAAAAAATTAATCGTGAAGTGAAAGTCCTCGTGTATCAGATTGGCAATAAAGTCAATTGGACCGGTTATATTTTTTTTCACCGTACAACCTTATTAAACAATAAATACAGCTTCTGTACATGCAGTCGATAAGTTTAAAATAACTTTGAAAAATAATATTGAACAGAAACATGGCCGCCATTGTGGTATGTACGTTGTATAGGGTCGTCTGAAGTTTCTCAACAACGTGCCTTCTCCCCCGCCCAGCCCCTCCCGTGTCACGAGTTCCGATTGCTCGGCTCACTCGCTTACCCACACAGCGCTGAACTTGTTGTGGCTACAACTGGTTTCGCGTTGCACGTCCCTTCTAGGAATAAAGGTCTTGAAGCCTGGACGTAGAGCAGCGCGATTATCTTGCCTAGAGAAGGCGAAGGGAGGGAGGGGGGCGGGCGGGCAGGTAGGTAGCATCACCCTTAGCGTCGAATTCGAGCCTTCGTAAATGTGAACTTCAATACTGTAAATAATGTTTGTACATGAAAAATAATTTATAAATCAAAAGGACGGTGAACGATACGAAACCCACCCGTATGAAAATGCAACATAAGGCAGTAACAAGGTAACGGCTAGATTTCCTATCTCTCTATTGTGAAAGACAATACGGATTATATAGATTTCGAGTCGCGTATCCATTTGCGATGGATAATGTTTACGGTGTGAACCGCGGCTGAATATACTGATCGGAATTCACGGAGCGACGTGCGAGGGTATACCCACGGTGTATAAATATGACCGTAAAGTTTCGGAAGCCCCTGAGGAAAATAATTTTATGGACGTACATTGCGACACGAGGAGTAGCCCGAGGTTAATTGTCGTTACGTGCTGGCAATAGAATAGATCGATTTCGAAAGGTCACCCGTTAAAGTTCCTCCTCGTTTCCCGTCGGAAAGATATTACCCAGGAACCTCTTGTGCGGCCGTCGAGAAGTACGCAAGGCTTGTGGGGCTCGAGGTAGTACATAGTTGCGCGGATGAATCGTGACGAGCATAAAGAGGCATCCACAAGTGTCTAGACACCGAGAGACAGGACGACCACGGAATGTCAGCTTCTATTGCTTGGATGTACCTGTAAAGAAAGTAAGAGTCGGTACTTGAAACACCCTGTACAGAGAGAGACCAGCAGGATCATCGGCCGACCTGTCTCAAGGTTAAGGAAGCCACAGAGGTTCCAGCTGAGCTCAGTAACCAGGCAGAATGGCCAAACCGGACTAGAAATACGAGGCTGCCATGTAAGTCTGACAGTCTTAAAAAATGTTATATGTATAAATGAAAGGCGGATAAGAAATAATTGAGAGAGTCAGTAAGTCAATTGTATGTACATATTTAAGTGTGGATCGCTAAACAAGAATTAATGACGGAAATAAGATTGTGTACCGAAGAGACGATTTAACGTTACTTTTAAGCAACGCGTTAACGTTTAAATATACGTAACGCGTGACTAGGTAAACCATGAAATAGTATGTTACGGCAAATCGCGCGTTTAGATTGCGACTTATTTATTATGGCTGTTTACGATTAACCAGTTTACGTTATTGTGACAACGTGTATATATATATATATATATATATGTGCGTGTAGAGCACCGTCAATGTTTCCTGACTCGTCTAACAAAATACGAGGACGGTGGCCCAGTTTACGTTATTGTGACAACGTGAGTATGTTACGGCAAATCGCGCGTTTAGATTGCGACTTATTTATTATGGCTGTTTACGATTAACCAGTTTACGTTATTGTGACAACGTGTATATATATATATATATATATATGTGCGTGTAGAGCACCGTCAATGTTTCCTGACTCGTCTAACAAAATACGAGGACGGTGGCTGCTCTTTCTATCCCATTCAAGTAGTGTCGTCGTAAAGGTCTAAAACCAAGTTGTCCACGGAGATACTTTCACGTTCGGGGCACGAACGTGGGACGTTCGTCGCCGGCAGGCTATTTACGAGTGGGCGCCTATATAAATTATGCATTGGCTATTCCGGTTGCGCAGGTCAGTTCGCGATTGTTGAGAAAGTATTAAGACGGCTACTCATTGGGATTACATTGTCTCGGAAGAATCGGATGATGCGATTGCTGTGTAGACGTATATGCACGTACTACGTACGCGAATCTAGTATAGACATACAGTCTGTTTCAACTTAACGTGCACTCTAGGGCTTTGACCGACGGGTTACGCAATCGAAATCCAAAGCGTTAAGTGAAAACAACCTGCGCACGTTATTCGTGCGTTAGAGGATTACCCTATGGTTACAATTACATTGACGATTACACGACTATTACATTGACAGCCTCCCGGCGGACGTCGAGCGTCTCGACGCTTGTTAATTCTCGATTGCGTGCATGTTTGAAAGAGCCGCGAATTCTGCGATTCCACGACGTCCAGGACTTCTCGGTCGTTCTGCCGACTTGCGACTGGCACGTGACCCCGAGGGAGCTCTGGTCGTTTTATAAATCCTCGGAGGGAGGCGCCAGGCAGCATTCAGCGTCCCCCTTTTTCAGAGACGCCCGGTAGCCTCTCGCAGTCCTCGTTCCGAGAGAAAAGCAACGGCGTTAAAGGCAACCTGATTTCTGAAGGATATTCACGCGATCAAGAGATGCTGCGTACGAGGAACGAAGAGACAAGAAAAAGACGAGATAAGCAGAGAAGCAAGTGGAGCTTCTATCAAAGAGCCAGAGAACCCTTTGTGAGGTTAAGGTGCATCCGTATTATATACGAAGAGACACTTGCATATTTTATTCCCTCCTATGGCGTTAACTCGCCGCCTTATACACGTACGTATATCTAGAAAAAGATTTTATATAGCATACGTACATAAACGATGCACAGTACTATTACCCATAGTATATATAGTCTTACGAAAGCTCAAGCAACCTCGGAGAATAATGGCAGTCTCGCACGTGGACCCTATTAATAGCTCAGGATCGTCGGACACGGCCCTGCACTCATGGGATAAGACAAAAGAGACAATAGTGTTGGCAGCGAGGCATCCGAGAGACAGAGTGAGGTTAGAATAGAGCATCGAGACACTTTTAATTGAATACATGGCCCGACGGCATCTTCGGCACGTTTACCTTCGACTGCTGACTGTTGATTGAGTTCGCGGCAGATACGACGGAAATATCTTCATCTGGTATATCCAATGAGAGGAGTGGGGCGAAAAGACACTGTAAACTAAGTGAGTGGGGGCTTGGGATTGCCCAATAGGATGACAGGTTTAGACTGGTCGGTAGGAGACTCGATAGCACGCTGATGTCCAGCATCAGCTGTCCGTTATCGCGTCGCGACGGTACATGCGTGTCCGTCGGCACTGTCGTTACTTCTAAAACGCGATAAAGATCGTTCACAAACACAATAGCGACGACTGCGACACGAGCGCGACGACGCGACTGCTCCCGTAAGAAGCGTTTGACGGTTGGCCAAGCACGGCTGGCGTACGATTCAAAAGGTCTAGGGGTATTCACTACGTAGTTCCTCGATCGGCCGCCAGAGAGATTCCACGAAGTGGCTCGGCTGTAATTTTCCGTATATTTTGTCTCTCTGCGATTTACATGGGACTCGAATATATTGGGTCAGGATCGTGATAGAATTATAGAGTATCGTAACTGTATGGAATGCAGGTTTGTTTTGTTTTACAAAGAGACACGCTCGTTATCGATTACAAATGCAAATGGCCGCTCGTTCTCGTACATATACGAATCTCTCTACACCGGATTAACCGAACGGAGTTTTTTGTTTCTCATTGAGAATTCGAAATACGAAACAGACAGGAATACCGAGTATGCTACGTCGATACAGAAAGAGCCATGAGAAATCCATCTAGAACCTGTGTTATAAATATTCCCGAATTCCGGGTCCGCGAGCCGTCGTTGACGTTGCCATCAGTTTCTTTCCTATCGGCCGTGTTTATTTTCGACTGGACGCGAACTAACGGAAATCACTGACGCGACGTGTCTAAAAGCTTCCGGAAGTGACTTCGTGGAATCATAAGGATGTACATAAATCTCCACTCGAGAACTACGGGGTAATGGTCACGATACCGTGAAAGAAGATACGTTTGCATGGAGAGCGCGAAAAGAAACGCTACGAATAAATTGGCCGCGCGCTTAGGAACTGCCCAAATCAATTTATTGGGCTCTGGTGGAAATCGTAGTTATTTATAATGGCAGCAGGTCGTGCTGAGTTTCTTTATCACGTCGTCCGGGAGTTTCTGGGTTTTTCACTTGGACGCAATCCCGTCGTGAAAACTGATTTGGAAGTGGCCACTCTTTTAAAGATGCCAAGCTCTATATATATATTACACGTAAATATTTATTTTTGTAATTGGACGTTACCGAAAGCGCTTACTGCTAGTGGCGATTCGCATAACGGTATTATTATTCGCCGATTAGAAGCGGCCGTTAAACTGCCATTTATTTATCCCGTTGAAGCTTAACGACTGGCAGAGTACGCTCGAACCGTGTAATATAACAGAGAGAAGAAACTATACAGTTAACGGAGAAAGTCGACCTATCGTCAACATAACAGCACTGCCAACTAATACCACGTTCCATGTATATACCACCAGTAAAAGTAAGATAGCTCCTAATCGTAGCCTTAATGGTTACCAACCACACAGTTATAAACCAAGGTAAGATAAACCAAGCGGTACCGAACGATAGCGGAATGATCCTGATAATCGGGAATGCAGTGTCGGAAAAAAAAAAAAAAAAAAAAAAAAAAAAAAAGAACAAACTTCAAAACGAAAGAAATCCCTCGGTCGGTAAGTATAAAAAAAAAAAAAAAAAAAAAAAAAAAAACAAGATCAACCCTTATTCGCACAAGCAGCGATCTAGAAATTGTTACACCAATAACGAGAGATGAAACTGGTACCGTGTATCGGGTTGGTTCATCAGGAGGGGGGATTGAAACAAAAAAATCTACAAATACCTCGCGGATCGCTGGCGTTGAGATCTATGGGATTGAGGACTGTTAGGGGGTGGTTTCGAGGCTTTCTGGTTGGGATAGCAAAAACCAGCCGTTAATGACCAGACAATGACTGCTGGTGTAAGGGGGCAGAGGGGGGGGGGGCCTGTTAATGATGCGGCTTTGTGGTTGGTGAATTCAGGGCTCTTGCCAAAAGAGGGAGTGAGAAGGTATCATCGGACAGAGGGGGGGGAGGGGAAGGAGGTAGTAACCGGTGGAGATGCCGAGATAGACGCTTGTGTGTATTAATGGGAGGAGGGGGTGGGGGGTGGTTATGGAGTGGAAGAGAGGGATGGTGATAGGGGGTAGATTTGTCCTCGGTAAAAGGGCGTTATCATACTTCCACGCAATAACACTCGCACACTGGATGACGTAAACGGGCGTCCCGACGGCCCGACGTAAACGGCTTATCTGGTTGGCGATGTTTAAATACACACGAGCCCCCCCGTACCCTTTGAAACTGACAATAGAGTCCATCCCCCTTTTACTCCCTGTACGTACCTATATGCACGTGGTGGTCCAGAGGAATTTCGTTGTTTAGTAATAAAAAAAAGAAATAATAATCTACCCCTTTTCACGATTTTGTCATTCGGATAGAAAATTATCGTTGGTCGGTTCGACAAGCACGTCATGCTCGTCCAGTACGTGTGTGACGAGGGATGAGTTGTGAAATTGGAAAAAAAAAAAAAAAATTAAAAGCCACCCTTGTTGACGGCGTATACGGAGTGTCTGAACTCGTATGAAAATTGCGAAACTGTTCGCCGGCTTATGCGGAATACGAAATATGGTGAGGTTACGTATTTATTATTATTATTTTTTTGCTCAATTTACGTCAACCCCTTTTCTTTATCAGAATATGACAACCCCCGTTCCGTTGCTACGCTTTTGGTTTTCTCTTGTCTATCGTACGGAGGCCGCGACGTTTCGATATTTAAACAGGAATAAATATATATATTCGATATAAAAATACGAATACGCGAGTGCCGTGGATAAAAGTGCGGAACGGGGCTTAAAGTTCGATGAAAAAAAAGGTACAGAGAAAAGCAGGGTTTAAGAACGGCAGACAAAGGGTGTATGTACAATTTACCTGAAAAGTAACAAAAGGCCACCGGCGGGCACGAAGTGAGCAAAATAGAAGATGGTCCTACCAGCGAGCAGGGTGTTGAACCGTACAACCCGAAATGACGAGTTTATCAATAAAAACGAACGCCGCCAGTGTACGCGGGATAAACACGGCAATGGAATATTAATTGTTTCTGTTGATTCAATAAATTGTCTCCCCCGCCGTCCCCCTGCACACCTGTAACCTGCCGACAGGTTAGAATTCCCAAGCAACGTTCCATTAACGAGCGCAGTATTTTTCGCGAAGTTCCTAGCCTAAAAATTTATAGGACCTCCGGTAGAGGCGCCACTAGCCGTCGAAATTATTAATCCACGGCAGAACGCAACAAGGTTCGCCTATGCACGCCGTATACCTGCTCGCAACAGGTGTACTTGATTCGAGCCTCTTTACGACGAGTCCGTACATACGTATTCCAGCGTGGAGCGAGTAAATTCTTCATAAAAGCGTAAACCGAAGTCCCCGTAGCAGCGGGCGAGTGTTTTCTCGAGGAAAAAAAATTGAAGCGCTAAACTAACGCTAGCAGCACGTGCATACGGGAACAGCGCGAACCGTAGACAGAGAATTTTCATTTGTACAGCCCGGACGGAGCGCGATCCGTTACTCAAAAGAGCCACAACAATCAACTAGGGTAAAAACGATTTCTACTTTACCCACAGTGAAACGTCCCTTGAACTAGCCAGACCCGCGCGAGTACCTTTGCACGAGCATGCCCTATACCTATACACGCTGCCGCCAGTCAGCACTATAGAAGTCGTATAGGTTGCGCGGAGCAGCAAAAGCCAAGTCAAGTCAGGGTATATACGATTGGCACCGCCGCACGTGTACGGGGTCTGGAAATAGGTGGGCAGGCTACAGGGTAGAAAGTAAAGGGGGGGGGGGGCAGGCATATGGAAGAGGTATATAGTATATAGGGTGGGTATCGATTCCGTGGCGAAATTCCCGGGCGCGGATTAACGTTCTCGGAATAGCGCATAGATCAGACGTATTCTTATGTTAAATGGATAGGCGCCGACCGCGCGTTCTCGCCTCGCTATCAACCCTCCTCCCTCCCGCCCCCTATCGTCCCGACACCCTCGCGCATTGTGTCTCTGATTTACGGAGCAATTAATTAGTCCCAGAGATATTCGGCCGGGCGTATCCAAACGTAGGTAAATATACGTGGACCATCGCGAGCGCGAGTCTGGCCACCCTTATCAACGCTACGCACCCCCCTTACGGCCCATTAACCCTAAAGATATTCAATACCAAATTTCATCCCTTAATCCACCTACGAGCTTGTATCGGATGATCGAGATTTTCGAGGCAAGACAGGAGTGTCTTGGTTGACGATTTTTCTAAAGGGGACGAAGGAAAAAATTCCGAATAAAAGTAACTTGGGGGATGACGTATACCAGGCGTATACGTTCCGGCGGAGTCTCGCGTTAACCATTATGGATGACAGTGTCAGCGACAGACTGGCTCCCAGGCAGACAAGCGCGGTATCATCAGGGGCTAAGGGGGAAAGGGGGTGAACGGTGCAGGAGACACGAAATAATTCATCCCCCGGTATTCGAGGGGTCCGTTCCATGGCTGCCGGGCAGGTCAGAGTCACAGCAGTGTCAAACCTGTGACCTCCCGGATGCGGCCATTCCGCGCAGGAAAACGCATCGATGCGATTGGACGTTTTCGCGAGAATTAAGTAGCGCGGAAATAATGGCGTGGGGAGGGGCGAATAAATTTGACAAATAAGAAAGTGGAAAGAAGGGTGGGGACAAAAATTCCAAAATTTCCAAAGGATACAAAAATGCATGAAAAGCAGCTTGGACCGCTGCCCGGCGTGTACCAGTGAAAAATTTGCAAATGGGAACGAGAACGCGAAATCCCGGCGAAAAGTTATCGCGATAGCGACGACCATTCGCATGCGAATTTGACCCAGATCCCGATGCCCAGGGTCTGCGTAACCTCTGTACCTACGTCCAGCTATCCCAGGACTACCGGAAGAGGATACCCAACAGAGGTCTAGCCGTACTCTGTACTTAAGCAGATTAACCATTAGGCCACTAGACCCAACCTAACCTAGTTGACCAAGAGAAAACACAACGATCACTCCAGAATGGGTTCCCCCGTAGCGTTTCCAACGTATCCACCGACGCGTCGGAGATGGAAGACAATTTTTCAAAATTTTTCTCCGACAATCACTACCGTAACATTCAAAATTATACTGAAAGTAGCTCAAGAGGATGAAGAAAAAAAGTTTCTAACCTCAAAAAAAATTATTTCTCGTACCGCATTGAATATTCGACAACGAATGATTTTCACGTCGAGCAAATCAATCCATTAACACTGGACCGGAGTTCTGTATGGGAGATAAGGGAATAATCGATGTAACGGGTGGTGACGTTATATCGCTCTATACTGTATGTGTATCCGAGGCGCAGTGGCTAACAGTATCCAGCGCAACCAGCTACCATCCAGGATGATTATTAATCAAGCGCAGGTTGCGCGTGCTACTGTCACCGCGGGTACGCGAAAACGCGGCTACGCGGAATACGCCGAGGGTGCTTGCCAAGCCTGACTAATCGTTTTGTCATTACGGATTAATATACCCACGAAGCAGCACCGTCGTTAGCGAGTTTTATTATGCATTCCTCTGTCCGTATATACGGGAGGGGTTTTTTTGGGGGGAAAAAAAAAAAAAAAAATACCTCCCAAACGAGATTGTCAATCGCGGTAAAAGTAGTAAAAATAATAACAATAATAATGGTACAAGGCAAAATTTTCATCCACCTACTTTCTCCTTTCCTCGTATCAAACTGTATTTCTAATACGAGGCGGAAAGACAGCCGGGATAGGCTCAAACGTAAAAATGTGAACGCGGCGGAGGAAGAAGGACGGGGAATAAAGAGTGAAGAACGAAGAGTAATACCCGCTGAACAATCCGAGGCCCTCGGTTGGGATTTTGCCGCAGTTTAGTATCCCTGTAAACCTGGAAATCCTGGCTGGTGGCTTATCCGCCATCCTCTCGACTAATGCAGCAATAAACATGCATCTACATAAAACATGGCTGGTATACATAAAGCGTACGCTAGACAAACTCTCTCGGAGTTTCTATATAGGTTCTGGAGACGGTGGTGTTGTCTACTGTATACATGTATACATGTGTCAATGGAAACACGAGGATCGCATAAGGATGCTGAGGACCTGAATTATAATTAAAAATAATAAATATACGATATACTGATTGAGTGTCAGATTAGTATAGAGATATATTTTTTCTTTATAATTTTAAAAATTTATATTTTCAGATTTCTTGTTGGTCGACTTAAAAAAATTTTGAAAATATATTCACTCTGCCTCTTGTCGAAGATCAAGGGAAACGACTGCAGTATACTCTGTACGTACTAAGTAGTAGAGAACAAGCGGAGTATACCACGTGGTAATTTCGTCCTCTTAACAAGGGGCTGTTAATGGCTCGTAATAATAGTAAAAATGTAATAGCCGCTTTGAAATGCGAAAATGAAAAAAAAAAAAAAAAAAATGCAGAAAAACCAAATCTTTAATAACTGTCCGTAGTGGGACGAAGAAAAGAACAAGAAAAAAGAAAATTGAAAGCAGCTACGAGCACGAGTAACTTTGAATAAAGCCGAAAGCCGCCAGAGTGTAAAATGAAGATAAAATCTATTGAAAAATTATGATAATTTAGGATATTAGGATAGTGATTTTTAAATTTGGCTGTTGCGTAATTTTCAAACACTCAATTACCTCTTAAATCCTACGTTTTATTTTTTTATGTTGCAGCGATTTAGCACCCTCACAGATTTCGACTGAAACACGTGGAGCTCCAAAATTTTAATTAGCGCATCTTCAGTTAGCTCTTAAATGACTGCTAATTTTCAAAAAAAAAATTTGTCTTCCGTTTTCCACCGAACTTTATTCACGCGTAAGAGTGGACATAGAGAATAAGAAAAATTTTTCCTCGAATTTGGAATCCCGACTAAGAGGATTGACTCAGCTTCCTAAGAAGAGTGGCCGCTTCGTAGAATTCAAGACTGGACCATCATATATATATATATACGGAATTAAGGTAACTTAACAGAGTATTATTGATACTGAGATAGAAAGTAGGTAGAAAAAAAAAAGGGTCAGAACTTCTTCCTCGGTGAGTTATCCAGAAGAGTCTTCTTTCCGGCAGTCTGCTTTCTGTGAATTACCAGAAACCTTAAGTGCCTAAAGGGGGTGCGCGGGTGGATAGGCTGGGAGCTAGGTTGGTAGGTTGGTAGGTAGACACGCGCTTATTTTAAAAGATTGTCTCTCCTCTACTCGAAGAGTCCTCCAATCTCGGGATGCACTTCGCTTCCGTCTCGCGGACTCTGAGTTTTCATCGTCGGTTTCCGGACGGCAGTAGCAAGACTCAACCTCCCCTCCTTTCGCTGGAGCGATCCCCTCCACTTTTTTCCTCCCCTCTTCTCACTCTCTCTCTCTCTCTCTCTCTCTCCGAGGAGAAGACGAGACAGCTACGATATTTCTTCTTACCTCCAAAATGGCCGGCTACCTATACCTTGTAATCGGTCTAACCTAACCCAACCTGTGTAATACTCTCCCAAGAGTTTCGCGCACGATTTGACCGACTATTAAGCGACAAACGTTACTTTTTCTTTTCCCCTCGATTCTCCCTTATTTCCGCTTTATACTCCCCGTCGAGCATTTCCCTGCTTTTTACAACGGCGAATGACCTCCTGCTACCGACAACCGTGTAATTCAAGATCTACCCCCGCGAGATGCTCACTCTTTTGGAATAAAGAATATTATGGATTTTCCTAGCCTGCTCGGTCGAACTGCGAACATTGTTTTTTTCCCCACTGTTTCTTTAAATCCCGTCACGTGGTTCCGGTCGTGACAGACAAGACTGTGGCTGACGTCTGACATTTCCATTTCGAGGGGCCAGGTGCTTATGCGTTACAGCGTATGGAAGTCCCCTGATCCTGAAACCGATGTATACCACAAACTAGAGTAGACTCGGCTAGAGATACTAAAGGGTACCAGTACTCCCGTTAGCTGTGTGTTGTACATACCAGGATAGGGTCGCTCCAGGAGTCGGCCTGTACGCTGCTCACTAGGTACCGGCAGCGATAGAAGCCAGAAAGATCGGAATCCCAAAGAAACGTATGTTTGGGGTCCGGGCCGTAAATAGCGAGGAAAATCTCGCAGTATTTTTCCAAAGCAAGCAGAAAGCAGTTCGAAGCTTTACGATCATCCCCTCGAACCCCTCGACGCTCCATCTTCTTAACCCCCCCTTTTCCCAATACCGACACCCCAACCCCCCTCCCGCTCCCACGGTACACCGTGAAATCGAAATCTGTCCTCGGATTCGACCGGATTTGTCTGTCGTATTACGTGTAACGTGCCACCCGGTAGATGGCTCCCTGAGCCGTCGGTCCTGCTTTCTTATCCTCTGGAGGGAAATTTCCCAAGCCCATCATCACCTATGACCCCTCAACAGTCGTCACGTACTGACACGACACTAGATTTGAGAAAAGCAGCCTCTGGCAGCCCCTCATAACTAAAGCAAACCGAATAAGAAGAACCAGAAGCAACCAAACCGACGAGACTTTGTAAGGGATGAAAAATGGTAATAGTTGAAACAACCCTTACTTAAATGGAAACTATACCCTAATACTCTTTATATCCCAAGTAATATCTATACCCGGTGGCCTTGCGCCATAAATATTTCTTTCCGCGTTTCCAGAAGGTTCGGCCAACGCCGGCGAGTCTAGTGGGAACGGAGAGTGTTAGGGGTTGAAAACGGTGGGGGATGAAATGGCTACGAAATAATACGGGAGCCTGTAGAATTAATCTAGCGAAAAGCTTAACCAACGTCCGGTGTATATCCAGTGTCGAGTTAGTTAGGGGTGGACCAGGAAGCCCACCCTACGGGAGGAACACCTGTGCCCGCAGCCCTTAACGAGATTGGATTTAACTTGGTCCATGGAAATGGCCTTGAGTGCTCCGCCACTGAAGATATCTAATGTCTGCTACAATCTGGTTTACATGAGCGATTAGTCCTAATCTGTCCATAGACCGAACAACCCCAATTCGTACTTCAGACTTCATATATACAGGGTGGGATAAACGTATTGGCATTGATGCCATTTACGAATCTAGCCCAAGGGAAGGTAAGAGGAGCACCAAAAAGAAAAAAATGATTAAGCACGACACGCACGAAAATTTTCGTCTGATTTCACACGGCGCAATTAAGGTTGGTCAGCCTGGCAGCAGCTGCCACCCCATTTCCATGAAATATTTCAAGTTTTCACGAGCATATTTATAGAGGCGTGTAGGTCGAAAACTCGCAAGCAGTGTCGCAATAGCTAACTGGTCCCTCCCTCTGCGCGCTACCCCGGCGGCCCCCAGTACTTCCGGCCGAGAATGTGCTCATCGTAACGTATTTTCAATGTGGCATTGAACGTCTTCCAGAAAGACGTTCCAAAAAGTCGCCATCAGCCATCCGGTTGGCTGGGTGAAAAATTATAACTTTTATATATAGATTAATTTAACGATATGACCTTCGAACCATGAGGGTTGATTTTTAAAAATTTCTTGTTCTATAACATATAGTCAGGTAGGCATACAGGAGGTATGTAACTATAGTATCGTGCTAAAAGGAGTAGAACATTCTAGAACATTTCTGGTAAAAAGTTGGTCAACCCGTGCCTGCCAAGTCAACGGCAGCTGAGGAGTCACCCTTCCCCCCCCCCTTCCTCACTTTATTCTTTTTCCACCCTTTATGGAATCCTCACCCCACTCCACTACGTCTTACCGAGTCCCGTCCCGTCAGAGGTCTATATACCCTCTATATCGAGGCAAGAGTCAACGGGGAGAGAGGCAGCCTCTCTCGATCTTCGGCTATACCCAGTGTGCAGGACTTATCGGTTTTTCCTAACAATTTTTTCCCGTTTCGTGGATTCCCGAAGTGGCGCGAGTCGAGCCAACCTTTCGGCAACCTTTTTTCGTAGTTCGGAGTCACAGTAACTCTCTCGGCTCCTGACTCTGCCGCTGACGGGACTCCAGCACGGCCGATTAACCTGATACCGAGTTACGAGCCAAAAAATTGCCGCACGAATTGAACGGGCTGAAACTGCCATATAAAGCACGTAACGCAAACCACGTATAAATATATATATATTATATAGGGTGACTGGTATGTTTTATATATACAGCAAATCTAAAAAGTCAATGTTCGGAATTTGAATATGACGAGGATGCCGCACCCTTGGTAAAATTTTCAATTATTTTTAGAGACTTTGGCAAAGGGAATTCTCTTATTTGTTATTATTATTTCACATACAGACTCGTTACGTTGTAGCAAAGTATCTCTGTCCTCGTCCTGACCAATGTTGACTTTTACTCGAGTGACTACCCTGGGGAACTCTCCCTCTTGGGCTGACTAACGACCTTAAGAAATCGGCATTCCTTTACCAGGAGATTTCTATCTTGGGTATAAGTAAAGAAGAAGTCAAGGAGACAGAGAAAGAGAGAGAGAGAGAGAGAGGGACGAAGATTTCGGAAAAAAGGTAAGACAGATAAGGACGTTGAATGATTTTCAATTTTCACTAAAGGAACTGACGGCTCATGCAAATTCACTGCCTTTTTCTCGAGGCAGAAAGTACGAGGAAATTTTTTTTTTTAGTAGGGTGGTACGTGTAAAACGGATGCAAAGGGGTAAAAAAGTAGGTGGTACAGGAAAGGGATGGTCGGTGGTTTCTGAAGACGCGGGTAGTCAAGGAAGTTAAAGAAGGTGGCAGAGGGGGTGGCGCTTGGTTCCAAGAGACCCGACGGTAGCCCGATTGAATAATTCAACAGCTCAAAACGTTCTTAATACAGCTCGTTACGCCGTGGACGATATAATTGATTTAAAATTAATGGAACTAATTATTCGGTCGTTTTGGAGAAAAGTCGAATACGGTGAACGAACCCTCTACCTACCCCGTTAAAAAGGTGGGAAATACCGTTTTTTCTTACAAGCCAACCGAAACGACCCATCCGTGCTAATTATCTTTGGCAGATTTTTGCCAATTGGAAATACACTGCGCATGCGCAGATCACGATAAATAACCACACGACATATACACGTGTACGTAAGGTCCGTTCAAAGAAAATCAACGAAACGTTATAGTCGACCATAGCGAGTGTAATTTCAAAAAAATAATCTTTTTTTTCAATATTAATCAGCCCCGTTCATATCGAATTTGACTGAAAATTAATCACCCTGTATAGTAGGTCGGAGGTTAGTACTTTGTAATTAGTTTTAAAATTGATCTCTTGATAAAAAAAAAAAAAAAAAAAAAAATGGAAAAAAAAATTGAACGAAATCCTTACGAGCTCGGGGCCTGACAGCGCGCTGTCATTAAGGCGGTATTAATTAACATCGGCTTTGTCAGTTAATGCACAGGAGTGCATAGGGAGCAAAGAGAGCGGCCATTAACCGACTAGTATTACAACGAGGAACCGATGAAACCAGGCCTGACACGCTACGCTGCTTGAATTACGTGAGCCACTTTTGCTTTATGTCACGTGTGCACGTAACACCTGGCTGCGCGTTCGCAGCACGGCCATCGTCGTAATTAGAACAAATATTTGAAATTATTAACAAGCCAGAAGCGACGGAGAATACAGGGTCAAAGCGGAGCGGAAACCGTCGACCATCGGTGAATAATATTTGATCGAGTGTTTGACGTGATTTTACTTTTATTCGTTTCCGGTCTGTTATCGCCAATAGGGATAATCAAATGGCACGCTGGTACACGGTGAGGGAGTATTTATTGATATATTGGAAAAAAAAAAAAAAGTTCATCGATATCGTATTTTAGTTAAGTCTCGAAAGCAAATGGCTGGAGGCACTAATTAAATCACGATTTATTCAATGAGCAACGTGACGTGAATTATTTTATTATAAAAGATTAGCGAACTATCCGCTATGATTTTGTCATTAAACATTTACTGTCAATGGATTCGGTTAATCAATGATTTATGCATGCCATGTAACCTGGTATGTGCTAAACAAGAGGAGGCACAACACGGCTCGACGGTGCATAACTAAAACAGCTATTCGTAGCGACAGATTGGAGTCGGTGTACGTTTGATCAAGTGATCCGTTTCCTTGGAACCTTCGAAACATTAAAATTTTCTAATCGATTTCGAATTGAAAGTGGTGGATTCGAATTGATATTTGGAAAAATTCAAAATTCACGAGTGCAAAATAAAAAATTTAACAACACGGTTATGGTATTTTTGGGAATCGTTAAATAGTTTTCGTAGGAATTTTTTTTTTTTAATACAAAATTTATCATTTGACTTTTCCAAAGTGGTTCATACCCATCGCTAGAAGAGCACGATAGTCACTGTGCACTGTAGTCGGCTATCTCCCGCAGACTGACCGGCTGGTAATCCATAATCAGTAGGCCGTGTGTGTACGTACCTACACCCACCTACAGTACGAATAGATATCTCCTTCGTGATGCGATGACAAACGAATGACCACGTGAAAAAAAAGTTCTTAATGGATTGTCCGATCGTCGGCCAACAAATCGGATACAAATTAATAAGTATGAAGAATTCGTTTAAAAAAATTTCTAAAACTGTATCCAGCACAGTGTCAGATGCTTGATCAACCGTACAGCGAGTAAGATGCCTGAAGTGACCAACACGTTTAAAGTCTGACCCCGATGATCTGTTCTAAAGTTGTACACGCAGTCGGCAGCCACGCTGGCCGAAAAATCTTGTAAGACTTTTCACGCCTCCCCGGCAAAGATTAGTGACGTTTGACGCAGGGACGCTGCAAGCACGTGAACACGCCTATCACTCAATGGCAAACGCTGTGAGGCGCCAAAAACTGCGATCTAACCGTTTGGGACATGAGCCGTTTATGCCCTGAGACGACAACCGACGCTACCGAATAGACGTGGACGAGGTCGGTATCGCAGGGTCTCAAGTCCTCTTGCAACAGTACAATTCAGCCGGTCCCTTTGATACCAGAGCGCCCGGCGCGCTGTCTTCCGGAACAAACGAGCGACTGAGAATTCTAGGGGCCCAACTCGACGGTATTAAGGTTGGAAGCCTGCCAGAAGCAAATAATGTATGTCCGTATGACAGGACGCTTTGTAACGCGCGCTTGTTTCACGAGATATTTTTGTGAGTAGTGGGACGCCTAAGTGTCGATACCTACAGTAAACCCGTATTAGAACAGATGCGCGTACACAAAGTCACCGGGCGATTCGTTCAATCGAAACGCACCCGTATGACAATTTTGACAAATATCAATTACCCGAACTATTAATAATTTATAAATTACGAACCGAAGTGAGACACGTCCGAGCGGCCATATTGCATTAGCGTTAATTCGTCTTTTCCCCGCACGGCGGCACTGGCATCTTCAGCCACCGCTTGGCTAACACTACTTTTTTCCACTCTCACCACTCCTCTATTACTTTCCACGCGAACTCGGCCGTTTTTACAAAACCCGAGTATAAAGAGGTAAAAAAAAAAAAGGAATTCGATGCTAAAACAGAAGAGCGAGTCCATTTCCCGAGGGAGACTATGAGAAACTCGGAGAGATATTACACGAGTTCGCTAAACGCGCTTTGGCTTAGGCAAATGTAACGACACTTCCGGTTCTTGCGAAGTGGAGGGACTACTCTAACCTGTCTGAACCTTTTAGGTCAGGTACATGACCTAACTCTAAGTACACCCTGTCTACCTGTCTATCTATATTTAGCAATCTACTGTAATTCCTGCTCCAGTCGTAGACACATATACATGGGTCCTAGGTCTGGCTAACGGCTCCCAACTATACGTACCCATACATATAGTCTCGGCACTTCCTGTTCCTTCTCCCTAACCATTCCTCTAGCTGGCCGTGTCTACGGACGTCTGACGCGGTCCCGCGCTCACTGCGGACAAGGAAATTTGAAATTCTATTAGGGCATTTGACACCCGATAGCGACGTACAGCGCCGAGGTGCCTGGCCGTACCCGGACGCGGCGAGGAACTTCCACTAGGTGTTACTAAAGACTTAAGTTCAGAAACTATGCTAAGACTGGACCCTCTTCCCCGACGACATGGTCTGGAACCTTCGTGACGTTTCCCATAAGCGATAAGTTTATAATGAAAACTCTCCACTAGCAACCACCCCCCCCCCTCTCTCTCTCTCTCTCTCTCTCTCTCTCTCTCTCTCTCTCTCTCTCCTGCTAGTCTCGCGTGTCTGGATGAACAACACAAAAGAGACCCGGAGCAAGATGAGAGGACGGCTGGGTGGTACGATGGGTTGCTGGGGTACGATGGTTGATAGAGCATTGACACAGATCTTCAAAAGAGCAACCAGGGATGCTGCACCTATCGGAAGAAACAATGGATAGACAGGGGGGAGGGTGCCGAAAGGGGGGTCATAACAGGGAGTAATGGAATACAATAGCCCTACAACGCTTGTACTCGAATGCGGATAAGGGTCGTTCTGGACTATTTTAGATGGTACAGCAATAACGGCGCGAACTCGTTGCCCAGTTTAATTAAACCCAAGGCAAATTAACGAAGGCGTATCTGTATTAAACGTGCCCATGATGAATGGCCTTTGTACACATACCTTAAACGGATACGTGTATAAATTGAGTATGTGAGAAATGAGGGGTCTCGCGTGAAACTGACCGTCACGCGTCATCAACCACCGGCCAACACTAAGGCGACCCCTTCTAGCTCTCGAAACGTTCCCGACAATTAGCGCCCACTTTTCCCAGCCAACGAGAGGAGGCGCAGCCTCCCGGCTGGTCAGCCCTGAAGGGTGCTTTCGAGATTCTCGTTATTTTTTTTTTTTTTTTTTCTTTTTTATTATCAGAGGATAATTAATACCTATCAAACGGTCTCCATCAGACCCAGCTGATCCCGCGTATAGCGTCCAGAGTCATTTTCGATTTTTACCAACCCTTGCACCGTTACCGCCATCTAACCAGATAGTTCACTCCCCCCCCCCCCCCGGGGG
>NW_014333291.1:264610-265755 GCF_000341935.2 Cephus cinctus | reverse complement strand
GGGGGGGGGGGGGGAGTGTAGTCGACTTCCGCCACGTTAGGTGGGGGGATAGGACGCTGCTCGTAGGGGTAGAATGAAAAAGAATAGGCCCGCTAAATTGTCTGCACGGCGAACTCACCCCTTTTGTTCCGCCCCGTGCTTTCAATTAATTCCGCGCCCTCGTGCGTCGTTAAAATCCGAGCGTCGCCGCGTGGCACGACGACCCCCGACGTCAAGCTAAAAAAAAAAAGAATCACCTGGGTCCGTCGGACGTACCTCCGTCCCTGACCCGTTCCCCTCTCTAAGTCAACTCACCGTCTTTCACCTTTTCACCTTAAGCAGATGACTTTTTCTCTCTCTCTAGCTCCGCTCCCCTTGGCGCCCCCTACCTGGGTACCTTGTTTCACTGTCCTTTCTACATGGGTACGTGCCTGCACGCGACTGACGCGACTACACACTGTCACGTGTAAACCGTGCCTAATCTCGCGAAGCCAGAGCGCAAACAAGCCACGAGGACTGGTAGCGCGGCCAAGAGGCTCGACTGCAGCGACGGCTACGTCGAAGTCAGTGATAATGGAGGTGTGGCTGCATGGGGGGAGGGGGGAAGGGTGGATGGAACAAAGAACAAGCGAGGAAGGGATGGAAATGATTGGAAAAAAAAAAAACCACCGGGATGCATAAAATCGGCTGTAAAATCGTCTGCGTCGTTACGGGGCGACGGTGGCGCCACCGGCGGCTTTCTCCCGCGGAAGCTTTTTACGAGGCGAGGATTTTTAGTACGGCGGCGGGTAGGACTGGTAGCAGGGACGGAGGGTGACATATAAAAGAACTTGATACACGTCCGTAATAAGTAGCTGCTAGGAAATGGAGACTCACGGGATAAGGGATGCTAACATCCCTCCCTCCCTCCCTCCCGCCTCTGGCTCTGATTCACTCGTTTCACTTAACTTCCTATGCTCGTTACACGCTAACGCTACTACCGCTCTCAGCCATGCTGGGGGTAGGTCTTCTAGTAAGAAGGGTAAATTTCGTTGGGTTAATAAGAAGCCGCCGTATCTCCTCGCATGATTAAGCCGCGGGGTAGTAAATCATCAATTACGTTCTCGTTAGGGTAAGTACGAGGGCCGAACCCTCCTTTTCTTGAATACCCCCCGACCCCTTCCCGC
>NW_014333291.1:261540-264377 GCF_000341935.2 Cephus cinctus | reverse complement strand
CCCCATGTCTGGGCCTTTCAAACCAGCTCCACTGGAAAGATAACGGAATCCATTGCGCGCTTTTCTTCCCTTAGTTTTCGCCCTTTTTTTTTTTTCTCTCACCTTTGTCCCTCGATTCAATTTTACGAAATTCTCCACTTAAGGCTGACTCGCCGGTTTATTCGCAGACCTACCGCGGAAAGCGGATTGAGTTTCTTCGATCGGATACTTCATGGACACCTCGTGTATTACGGACCCGGCGGAATATCTGACCGCGTTATCTCTTACGTAATGGATCGGAAACGTCCGGGGTAGCGCTTTAAGTACAGACGAGACGTAATGCCTGGGACGTTTAGTAACGCTGAGCTACCTGTTATGATCTGCCCTTGTACCAGGGATTTCGCGACCCTTATCGGGATTGGGATATCAGGGCGTTAGGTTCGCTTCATGCCTTGAGAATTTACAATAATTCTCAGCGGCCGTGCGCGGCAGATCTGCCGATACGAAAATGTTTTTTTACGAAACCTCTTCTGCCACAAATACCTACACGAGTACAGTCCCTCTGATAGATCTTGAATACCCAAAAGTCTACGCGTGTTCCGGATCAGCCGGAAGGCAACGAATTGGGCTGCTGGGCTCAAACAACTGTCCCGAACCAGCCTTGTGAGCTGACGCGGTTTCCGTCCTGGATGGGAAACGGGGTTTCGGTTAGGTTAAAGCCCCAGCCTGTTCGAAGCTAACAAACAACCAGACGGGTGACGAACGTCACTCCAGTAATTTCCGTGAATAATTATACCTGCGAGAGCCGAAGACCCGGTTGGTTAGAGTCCGCCAAGAAATTCCACGAAGCGGAGTATCGGCGAAAGGATATAACGGGTGGGTTGACAGTCCTGTCGCAAGGCCGGGTATGAGAATTTTGACAGCGAAAATCCGCTCAACCGCCGAAATCAATAAACGTCCCTACGACGAGCGGCACTAAGGGTATTTCGAGTTCTCCCTTACTTTTCTCTCTCCCCGTTTCCTATAGCCACCAAGGAGAAGCTTAACGACCGAAGCGTGCGAGAAATCCTTTACCGAAGAGAGCGAAGAAGGAGCTTTACGATTTCCTGAAGCGTCGCGGCTATTCGGCAGACATAAAGGGGATGATTATGCCTACCCGCAATAGCGCGCTATAGGTATAGGACCCCCTGCTAATATCAATAACGGTAAAAAAAAGTCACCCACAGAGATCACCCCGTTCTAGCTCGTGGAGAGCCAGTGAATGAGCAGGAGAGGGAAAGAATAAAAATTTATGAAAATATAAAAAAAAAAAAAATCGCAGAGAAAAAAAAATTTCCTTCACGCCTACCGCTAAATATATTCTCTCCCCGGGGATAAAAATATGCTCGCCCCGTGTTTTTCTCTCGAGAGGTTATGATTTACGTGGAATCGTGCGCGAAATCCCGAGGAACAGGGCAGAGAGACCATAATAAGGCAGAACTGCGCATGCGCGTAGCGTCAGCGACGTGGCAAAGAGTCGCGAAGCCTCGTAAAGCCATCGGGTGTCGCTTAATTGGAAAGTGGCGGCCGTACCTTTTTGAAATACTGCCCATAAATTCTCGACCGTAACTCACTTTCTTTTGACCCCCCCCACCCCCACTCCTCCTCCTCCGAACCCCCTCTACTAATTCCCATCGACTCTCTGGATTTTCCAGGATGTCTCCGAGATCCCAGGAGAATTACCCTGCTTTTCGTAATTCTAATGACATTAGTCCTCGGTATAAGGGTGCGTGTGTGTATGTATATATATACCCACGTATATATTTATACACACCACGAGAATGACCACGGTTCCTGCGAGCATGACAAATATCCGGTCCAAGGTCTCGCGCAGGGGGGAAAGGGTCTTAAAGGTCCACGACGCATTGAATTATTGTCTCTGCACTTATACATCTGGAAAACGTGTACAGACAGCAGAACAAACAAAGCGAATTAAGCTTCGTGGAATAATGTTGTCAGGTAGCGTTAGGTAAGGTAGATATGTAACTAAAGTTATATATTTTCGAAGCATTATCTACAAGTGGATGCCTTGGTATACCTACACACGTGGGTACATAGAGATATGTTGATATGTCATATATATACCAGATATACACATGAAGGTACCCGTTATATATAGGTATATATAAATGACGACTAAAACAGACGGGGTACTGGTTCATTAATCAAAGCAGCCCGGTCTCAGCTGTACGAAGCTACCTAGCTTAACTTGGATTCCTCGAGAAACTTTCCTGGAGGGTTTACAGATTTTCCCTTTTTCTCCTTCCCTTTGTTTACGTTATTATTCCCCTTATCGCTATCTGTCTAGGCCGCGGGCGTCCATCGAATCCCCCGTAAACGCGCGTCCGCCACGTCGACGTCCCGTGCGAACGAGACTCTGCGCTCACGCCGTGATTTCTATTGAATGGATCCTCGGGCCCCGTGAAGGGGCCGGGAATCCGCGGTATCCGTATTAGGAAGTGCTACATCCCTGGGGAAGAGGAGGACCGTCTGTGTCCCAGTGCAAATACGTGGGACCCATTGTGCAACCTCGAGGAGCCCGGAGCTGGGTCCTTGAAAGCCCTCGAGGCTTCGTCGAGGACCTGCTAGGAGCCCGGGCGACGCCTTATAAACAGGAGCTCAGCCCTTGAGGATGCTTCTAGAGAACCGTGTTAACCGATGATCTTCTTAACGGTGTTCGGACTGTTCGGTGAGAGGAGGAGAGTTCAAAGTTCAGAAATTCACTAGACAAATGAAATGACGGTGACACGAGTGTCTATTGATTAGATTGGAGATCGAAAATTATTATTGAATTAAAAAAAAAAAAAAAAAAAAAAAAA
>NW_014333291.1:252135-261402 GCF_000341935.2 Cephus cinctus | reverse complement strand
AAAAAAAAAAAAAAAAAAAAAAAAAGTTGACAACGACAATTCTACGAAAATTCTTGACTGTCTCAGGTATATCTATATGGGAGTAATTTGATAAGATCAATAAGGACGGCTACCGTGACGACGCGTTAAGCGTATACGAAATGTCCTTTGCGAGTAAATTCAGAAAAGTCCTCGTCAGCATTTCTTGGTATCAGATTATATCCATCGGCAGGGAGAGCCGACGAAGTCCTCGAGAAGTGTCGATGTGGGTTTTCAAGGTTGAAGGACACGGACGAGAGAGAGAGAGAGATAGGAGGAATATATACAGTCTGTATGACCAAGGGGAAAAGTGAAGTGCGGGAATACGGAGGCAGTAAGGGACAGTAGGTTCCTATCGACGGATCCTGAAGGACTGGTGCGTGCTTTTCTGCTTAGTAAGGGCTATGCTAATATCGCATGAGTGGTTATACCGGTGGGACGCGACGCGGAGGACGTGGGCCTAACCTTTTTTTGCACGTCAATAAGGCCGAAACGGCCGTAGAGGAAAATTGAAAGAAATTCGATTACACGATTAGAAGCTAATTAAGTGCTTAAAAAATATGCACCAGTCAGATTTCGAAGTTGCGCCCTTATCCAAAAATCAACCCTTATCCACAGCTGTCTTCCCAAAATAGAAAAATCACAATAGAATATAAAAAAAAGATATCAAGATATATTTTGATACAGAAGAAAAAAAAAGAGAGAGTCAGGCCCTGTACGTTCTCGTCATCCCTTATGGAGAGACTGGAAGTGGTATCGGCGCCATTTTGATAAATAAATATAGGGGATGAAGAAAAGTCAAGCCAGCCTCGCTGGTTGCCTCGGAGTTAGATTATGACAAGCTGGGATTAGACGGTTGCATTGTCTCGGGTGGATTTACTTAACTCCCTTGACAAGGGCTGATAAACGTGTAAGGGTAACTACGTAACTATGTACAAGGGTTGTTCTCTAGGTATCGGGGGGCAGCAAGGTAGATAGATACCTTGTACATGGTTTGGATAGGCTGAATCCGTTCTCCGCTCTCTTCGGCATCGCGTGCTACGAACAATAAGCGTATTAACGTCAGGAGATACCTGCCACCCTTAGTGCAGGACCACTAGCTATACCCTTATCCCATACACCTCTCTAGTGTCGGGGTGTCTGCAAGCGGTGTAGCTACTCCCAAAAAAAAACTCCCTTGCACCGATCTTACCGAAAATCTTTGAAATTCGAGGAAGGGTAATAATGAAATTCAGAATAAATTTTCAAAAAAAATTTTCAAAAAAAATTTTCCAAAAAAATTTCAAAAAAAAATTTCCTTTTCTTTTCACTTCAACGAGTCTCCCGTTTATTCGTCTTATTTCGTGAGAACCACTTATGGAAGGGACGAAGGGCAAGATCACGAGGCTCTCGCCCCCACGGGATAAATCAACCAAGAAAACGACCCTTATGACACCGCCAGATCCTTGACAATGAGTCCCGGCGCCCAGCATCCGTTAAGGGTCGTGGTCCTTTTTTTGCCATTGGGCAACGTCGAACACGAAAGGGGCGGTGAACCCGGGCTTCGTCCCCGCGTTATATCCGAGCCAAAAACCACCCCGCAATAAACTTCAGCAGCAGAACCCACCGCTGGGTAACTTCAATCGTAGACTGCAGATCATAATCACGGAGGACATAACGCATATTATTTTTACATCGTTAAATTTTCTATGTCGTCGAGCAGAGACGCAGTAAATGCCATCCACCACGTGGACTCTGGTCCATGTGCAAGATCAATGTAGAACCGCATTAAGGGTTGATATTCAGTCGATGGCAATTACTAGCTACTTCGAATTCGCTGTACCAAAGTTTCTTCCTGGGTATCCGGTGGGTAATCGATGTTCAACCCCATGACCCTCTGCCACCCCCCCACCGATCACACCCCAACCCGCCCAATACAGTCCCCCCTCTATATTCTACCATCCGGGCGCACTAGCTCAAGAGCCAGCCACTCGCAAGAACTTTACCTCGTAAACTTCTCAAGTTCCTGGCCATTGTTTACGCGCTGATCGTAAAGCCCAGTATTTTCTATAAGGGTAGTTTCTGGAGCTCGAGACGCGAGAGAGAGAGAGAGAGAGAGACCAAGCGGAGTAAGAGAATGCCGAAAAGGAAGTTGAGCCAGAAGGTTGAAATACGATTTCGCCAGGGTTTGGAACCACCTGTGTGTGAGGGATGAAATAAAAAGAACTTAAGTTTTCTGAATTTACGGTAAACCCCCCCAGACCATCCCCTCCTCACCCCAAAGGGTGGGTGCAGAAATATAGATCTAATTTTTAATACCCCTCTTGTGGTCTCAGACCTCCCCTCCGCGGCTCCTCTGACCCCCTTATAGAAATCGGCTGTACCGGTGACGTGTGAAAACGAATGAAAGAGGTCAAGGGTCGATTCGAGCCAATGCGAATACCGAATTCAAGGTGATAATTGAATTCGGCCGCCTTTTTGGATTTCTTGGACCAGTCGAATGAAAAGGTAGAGGGGCAGACGGAGCGAGGGAATCATTTTTCAGCCAGCCTCAAAGGCCCAGGGTGATCGGGATTTATCGTGGCAATTCATAGATCACGGCCGTGGAACAAGCCAATACCAGGATACAAAATGCCTGCGAGTAGAGACATGTAGGTTCGTATTTATTTTTACGTGCAATCGAGCCTGTCGAATCGATCGTATTAGTTTCTTTTATTCAGCTTAATTTTTTAGGCTGGTTTTCTCGCGAGGCAAGAAATTTACTAAGCGATCACGTGGTACAAAGATGGGTGGTGGTTATATACGTGTGTGTGTATATATATATATATATATTAAAAAATTGCCTAGAAAACACTCGAGAAGCAGCTGGTGGTTCAAAATATCAAAATTTTCCAATTAAATGCCTCTCGAGTTTAGCTTCGTTTGATCCCTCTGTAATGCAGTATGGGGATTTTGACAAGAGGTGCGCTGGGGGTGGTGGGGAAATCAAGGGGCTGTGTGCCTAGAGAGGGTGACCCCTCCCCGGTCCCTTACTCCACTGCCCCCTCTCGCGCTTTTAATAACATCATTTTTCTGCCCGTTTTTATCGGGTTCGGAATTTTTATGAAAGCAACTTGTATCGGTGGCTTATGCTAGGGCGAGCGATAAAATATTACGTTAATTATAAAATATCCGGAGAGCTCGCTTGCGTTTCTCATTTTTAGTAATTATTATTATTTTCATATTTTTTTTTTTCCCTACGGTCTTCACCCTCTACGAATTCGCTTCGTTTGATCCACCCCCCCGTGCAATCCATCCATCACGTGTAGCTTCAAAGAATCCCTCAAAAAATTCCGTAAAAGTTGCAAAAAGTTTGATGAAATAAATTTTGAGAAAAAAAAAAAAAAAAAAATCAAGATATCACGAAAATCCTGTAATTCCAAATTTTCAGTTAAAAAATAAATAACGTATTAGCATCGTTTTCCTTTCCAGAGATACAAATTAATTAAATTTTAAAAAAAAAAAAAAAAAAAAATCAAGATATCACGAAAATCCTGTAATTCCAAATTTTCAGTTAAAAAATAAATAACGTATTAGCATCGTTTTCCTTTCCAGAGATACAAATTAATTGCGGCTGAAAATTTAATTCCAATTGATTCCTCCCCTTATTTCGTGTCGGGCAAAATCGACGAGAACGTTTACAGCGTTCCTTTTTTTTTTCTTTTTTCTTTTTACGCGAGATATTCGTATACGAAAATCGAGAGCGCGACCTCGCGCTAATTGCCAATCAAATTTCCCGGCATTAGGACAAGCCGTGGCGTCGCGCCACCCATTCGCGAGTACGTATGGGAGTCGCGCTCCGCCAGCAATATAATTGCCAATTACGTATGTGAATCCCGCAGCGAACGGCGACAGTGCGTTAATGCGCGTTCCCGTTTATGGAAATCGAGCCTGCCCGTCTATGCGTCGATATGTCTGCTAATAGTCTGCATGCCGTCTGCGAAGGGACGTCGGCGACCACAGGTAACAAACACGATATTTCCAATGAAGCCTGATAACAGATTAAACGATAAGCTCAGGCAGCCCGACGGCACGTTTAGTCTTCTGCTAACAGTCCCATAGAGACACACAAAAAGACATCCGGGTCACGTTTGACAGGTGTCGGCCGGTAAATATAGTTACACACTGGCGACTGATAATATCGTAAAAAAGAATTTTTCAATATTTATTAATAAATTGCGTAAGCCTATCAACAATGTAAATTTCGTGCAAATCATTTAAAAGAGGTAAAAAAAAATCTTTAATACCACGTCAAAATTATTTTATAGTATTTATCGTATCGATATTCTGTTACCACTCTTCGCGGTGCTGATTGGTCGTCACTATCGTTATTCGATCCACGTGAATTTACCGCTCGCCGTGCGCGTACACAGCACGCGGTCATTTCGACGGATTGCGATTGATTTAGAAATGTAAAGATATTAAATAATTTTCTAATCGTTTATAAGGCCCTGGTCCAGCACGCCTTCAATGGGACTGTAGTATTTGCATGATATTCGTAGACTCCAAAATATCGTTAAGATTCTTCAATTTCCTATACCTGCCGCGAGTGCGAGAGAGAGGCACTCGAGTACAAGACCACGGATCTTCTCCTATGCTCATTCTATATTCGGACAAGGATATAGAGAAGGTGGTAAAGAAGGGATAAGGGTGCTCATCTGTAATGCCCAAGGAACCGTTGGCTAAATCGTGAAGGATCATCACTTCCAGACCCTGAAGAAGTATAAAGGTTCCGGTGAAATATTGTGGCGATAACAAACCTCTAACCCACCAAATAATAGCTGAACGGAGGTTAAAATGTGAACAGCCGCTGCTTGGAGTCGAAGTGGTTTAATAAAAAGAGTATGGATTGGTGGAAAACGACATAAAACGCGTGTGTGGCGCAATGAGTGAATATGAACTGAGGACGAAGAGGAGGTACGAGGGTTGACCGACGCAACAGCCTGGGTTTCGACAAGCTTCTTGCTGGAGTCTTAAATTCCAGGTATACCGTGTATAGAGTCTATATGCTCTCGCGAAACTATTGCTGACGGCGAGTGACTCGAGATTAATGAAAAGTAAATGAAAGAAAACAAAGGGATCAACTCACTGTGCGTGCATATAATTTGATAAAATATATTAAACGTTATACAGAAATTAATAACGGGTGACAAAAAACTTATGGATCGTGTATAAAATCTCGAATCAGGAATCAAGCAGGAAGTTCTAGTCCGTGTCGGGTCTGAAAGTCAACTGATTTTTCTGGTAGTGTAACCTTACAATATGAGCGTACGATGCGACCAGGCTATTTTGATGAAAATTTTTACATTTTTGCGCGGTGTAAAGAAAAATTGGATGGTCGGTAAAGCAGATTCCAAGACCCTTGGATCCTTCTCTCAAGTGATCCGCATGGTTGAGGAGAAAGTTATAAAGTCTATTGCTGCTTACGTTGCCCATATGGTGCGTCGAGTGTCGTAAGGACCCAGAGGGTAAAGAAGGTTTCTGTTTCTCGGCAATTCTCTTAAACAACCCCCTTTAGCCGTGGAGACTGAACAGCAGTAAGAGAGGGAGATGTGGGGGGTGAAGACGCAATCGAAGAGAACTCGGTTCCTCGGATCCTCGACAAGCGAAAAAGTTGGCAACTCTCAATCTAGGGGCTTAAGGCTGTTATGCACGTAGCGACTGGTACACCTGAGTCCCGTTTAGTCGGCAAGCAACCCTCTTAGATTACTCAAGTTTCCTCCAGGAAAAAAAGAAAAATAATCGAGACACATAATTTTCCTAAAGATGCGGTTACCGGGAAAATAGCCAGGTGGAGGAAGGGCGGGGTGGGGGGATCCAGGAATAAAAAGGAGAAAATAAAGGGAAATCAGTATTAAAAAATAAAAAGTAAGAAAAGCCCCAGATCATTATTCCCTTATTAGGGGAACCTTTCAGAAAGGATTTTTCTACCCCTATAAAAACTTCGTATAACCAATCCCTCTGTCTTTGGCATTTTTTTTACGTTTCATTTCCGCCCGGCCAACAGGCCCCCTTAACTACTTCGTCCCCGCACTAAGCAGATATAGCAAGCAAAGACAAGGTGGCTAAGAAAGTACCAGGTCCAGAGTTAATCCCGTCGCCACCCTGGATTGCCAGAAGGGTGAGTCGGGCGGGGGGGTTCTTGCCAATGGCGTTCCCCTTCATCCCCAACCCGTCACCCCCGTACGAGGTTTCAGTCAATTACGTGGGTCAAGCGAGGATCACGCCAAGGCGTGATCGACCCGATTGCTCGATCGAGTCCTGGCAAATTGTTTTCTGGATTAGACTTTTTTTTTCTGCAAGGCTTCGACCCGGGGTATCCCTGGCGCATCCGCAAATCTATCCACCACGGGCACCACCCCAGGTCTACCACCCTTGCCAATACCAGGACTATAGCGCTCGGCACCCCATTCTTCAGACGATGCCAATCGAATCGGGATTTACGATCTAGCAGGGAATCAGGCCTCCTTGAGCCAGGCTAAGATTTTAAGGCTGAAGTAGAGAAGAAGAGGGTTGCTATATGAACTCTTTGTCGGGTGGCCCACAAGTGGCCAATCGGGCCACCGATATATTCCTTATGTCCTGGTGTCACGACTATACACCGGTACGAAGGGTTAGCTCGCTGAGGGTGCCGAAGTGAAGTACGCATGTAAAAGGGTCGAAGCCAAAAGGGGAAAACGGAGGTCGAATTTTAGAATGAAAAATCCAAGGGCGGCCATCCCTTTTGAGAATTCTTAAAAGGGGAATCTTTGACGCTAGAGGAGAAACCCATTGTTCTTGCTTCGGGTATTCCTATTGTCTGAGACTAACCCACCCAGCGCATCTCCAAGACTCCGTCCCAGCATCCTCGACGACCCCCCTGGATCCAGCTGTCTGCCTGTCTCAGCTACAATGACTGTAGACGCATAATGCCAGGAACGCGACAGCCCACACAGAGATATAGTCTCTGGAGAATTGAAGGATGCTTCTTTGGGGTCTCTCTCTCTCTCTCTCTCTCTCTCTCTCTCTCTCTCTCTCTCTCTCTCTTTCTCTCTCACTCACTCACGCCTGGCTTCCCTGTACACAAGACACTAAGGTGTAAGGAATGCCAATGGAAAGTGGGAAAACTCAGTGGATGAATTTTGAAACTAGAGAGAGACGGGGATACGAAGAGAGGAAAAAGAGATTTCCAGAGACTCTGCGGGGAAGATGCTAATTTGAATCCTTCAGCAAATAAGTCCATGGACTGAATTTCATCTCGGCCTTCCGCGCTCTGTCTGACTACGCAGAGACGTTTCTACTGTACACCTAACCCAACGAATGTCAACACTTCGATGCTGACGAACTAAGCAGCGCGTTGTTTAATACCCATGGAAAATCCCACAAGGAATACTGTACATCTGAAATTTCCACACTGACTATATATACTCAGTGTACGTACATACAGGGTGAGTATAAGTCGAAAAAAATTAAATATATGTTCCAAGTAATAATATTAACACTAAGTTTCGTCAAGCCTTAATAATAAGTTTGAAGAATTATAATTTTTATTAAATTTAAATAATCAATTTGAAAAATGGGAAAGTCTTTTTGGTATCACCCTCTATACTTCGTTATTTATTACGTATACCACCAAACGATATATTAGCCAAATGGTCCGGAAAGATATAAGGCCTAGTCTCTATGATTTACCTACCCCCCTCCCATTCTTCTGTTTACAATATTTCCAAAAAACAGTCATACAAATCGATACAATATCTGAATTACGTAACGCATCCAAAGGGAATCGTTGTTCAAAAAAATATATTTTTTTAAATCTACGATAAGGATCAATACAGAAAATTGGAACAAGCCACGTTAACCCCTGGGGACGGGAAGTCGCCATACGGAGTTACGAGACTAAGGGGTGTAGTTTTAGGTAACGGGTGAAAGAGCCCTGCGGTAACCGGTGGCTTTGATGACCGGATAGAGTTAGTTAAGGGTTGCCACTGCTTACCACCCCGACGACCTGGCAGGCAGTAAACCCGCATTAAACAATAAAGTGGAAAAGCGATCGTCCACCCCCCCCGAGTAAAAGCCGCGTATAAATATTCAAAAGGCAGAAGGGGTGGGCATCGGTGATAAAGGTCGTCGTTATACACCCTCAACTTAGTCCCGTCGCGTCGAACCCCGAGGATTTTTCAGCCCCGCCGATGAAAATTCTTCAAACCGGCAAAAAACAACAGACCGACCTCGCGTCCTCCGTCCCCAACCGCTATACGTTTAACAAGCCCTAAAGTATGCCCTGAAAAAAAATTGGCCAAATAATTTCACCCCCTACATTTTTTTCCACTAGCCACCAGTGATCTTTTACCAAGTACAATTTTTCCCTTCACGACCCCTTAGGCTTTCGCACCCGCCCTCTCTTCTCCGTGCATAATTCCTATCGATCTACACCTATCAGAAATACAGGACATTAGAAATGTAATAAATAGAAAAGTCCCAAAACCCTTTTTACCAGACCGCTATACGTTTAACGAGCCCTAAAGTATGCCCTGAAAAAAAAAATTAGCCAAATAATTTCATCCCCTACATTTTTTTCCACATAGCCACCAGTGATCTTTTACCAAGTACAATTTTTCCCTTCACGACCCCTTAGGCTTTCGCACCCGCCCTCTCTTCTCCGTGCATAATTCCTATCGATCTACACCTATCAGAAATACAGGACATTAGAAATGTAATAAATAGAAAAGTCCCAAAACCCTTTTTACCAGACCGCTATACGTTTAACGAGCCCTAAAGTATGCCCTGAAAAAAAAAATTAGCCAAATAATTTCATCCCCTACATTTTTTTCCACATAGCCACCAGTGATCTTTTACCAAGTACAATTTTTCCCTTCACGACCCCTTAGGCTTTCGCACCCGCCCTCTCTTCTCCGTGCATAATTCCTATCGATCTACACCTATCAGAAATACAGGACATTAGAAATGTAATAAATAGAAAAGTCCCAAAGCCCTTTTTACCAGACCTCATATTTTACTCGGTCCCTACACCTTCTACACACATAAGTATACGTATCCCGTCTCTCACTTTCTCTTCCGTTCTCTATCTCCCTCGCACTCGTCCTCTTAACCCGCGGCCGCTTTTGCAAAAACAAGTATTCATATATGTCAAAACTTTGGCAATAGTCCTGCTGCTGTGCTGCTCCATCTACCCAGTACCAACCCATCTCGAAAACCAGAGCCGGATCGGCTTCGCCAACCCCCCCCCCC
>NW_014333291.1:250882-252037 GCF_000341935.2 Cephus cinctus | reverse complement strand
GGTCCCTCACTACTAACACTGCTACCAACATTCTGCACGCTCTGCATAGTTCCAAGTAACGTGGGTACCACCACGGCGAGTGCACGAGGACCAATCCAACTTCCAGAAAGCGGCTTTCTCGTGTGCCTTTAAACGCATACTCCATGGTGTCTAGACTACGGCCGTTTCGCGATTACTCGACGGCAAACTTTTGGCCAATGGAAGGTCCGAAGCATACGCGGAGTCTGAGCGATTCGCGCATATGTGCACGCACGTGCATAAATATGAAATGCGTATAATGTACAGGAAAAAGGGTAGGCAGAAACGTATTAACGCATGAATTGAGAGGCATTGGGAAAAATTTAAGTAATGTTATTCGCGACGTTGTCATTTGCGATAATCGACCACGCTTTATTATTCGCGAGTGTGCGTCATACGCGGGCGTCGACGTCGCCTCGAATTATCCGGCAACGGGAGATTTTAATCGTCGTATATTCCGACCGACAATGGAGCTTTAATTGTTTGGAGGCTAAAGGAGGGAGTGTATCACTTTATGGGACATCTATTTTCTTTTTTACCACGAAGGATAATGCCTCGGTCCATTATCCCACGGAAATAATGTATTCCGGTTCCCTCTCTTTCTTTAGTTCAAGAGAATGTCCGACAGGTATCTCTCGCGGAGTAAAAGAAAAGTGGGATCAGACGGAGAAGGGAGGGTGCGCGCCAAGAGAAGATACTACGAGTCGCGGCATTTTTTCGAAAGCTACTGTCTTTCTGGGATTGAAGCATTTCCATTAAAAGGGAGGAAAAAGAGTTGGAACAGAAGATGTACAATGAGATTGCAGAAGGCAAAGATTTAGGGAATGAAATGATTACGTGTAAGAAAAAAGGACAGAGACAATCGACAAGGATAAATAATAAAAGTGTACACTCGGGTAGCACGAGAAAGCTTGTATCCTAAATCGAGATTTGTCATATCCGTTTGACGTGAATTTTGTCCTGTCGGATTGTCGACGGCAATACGTAGTGTTCTGAGGAGCAGCTAACATCCGGGGAAGGTTTGCGAAGGAGTCTCATTGGTCAGAGATAAATCAGTATGACAAACGAGCAACAGCCCTTCCCGTTGCGTCCGTGTAATTTGACGTTAGCCATCTTACGGGGTAGAGGAGGGAGGGA
>NW_014333291.1:249373-250724 GCF_000341935.2 Cephus cinctus | reverse complement strand
GTGACGTTAGCTTAATTACATTCCACAATGTTCCCACGTGCATCCCTCCACGCCAGTCACCGCGTCCTGTAGAAAAGTTATGTCAGTTTTCCGCTACGTTTGCCAAAAACGCAGGATCGCGACAAGCAAACAGTGACGTGTCCATCGCCATTGCTATATAATACTCGGAAGGTAATATTGAGAATTGGAGATTTAAAAAAAATTTTATTTTTTTCATTTATTATATTAAAAAAAAAAAACAGTGACTTCCAAGTTCACCAAAAGACCCTGTTACTAAATCATCCCCCGTGTCATTCCTTATCGTCGTGATTATTGACCAAAAAAAAAAAAGATGAAATTCTTTTGGCACGAGATTACGTCGAGGACACAAAAGTAACGTCGATAAAGAGCTTTGTGACGGCGTTGAGGGCAGCTTCCGGTGGTCCAGGTCACCAAGCTACGGGTACTCGTTCACTGTGTTGGTTACGTGCAGCTACGTATACGGTGAACCATTGACACATGGCTGGTCGTGAGTTTGTGGTCTGGCACGTCGAAGATCTATTTTTAGCTGGTGCCACGCGGCCACATGTATATATGTCATCCATATGCGCGTACGAGACACTCCTCTCTCTCTCTCTCTCTCTCTCTCTCTCTCTGTCCTCTACCATCGGTCTTCCTCTGTCTCTCTCGCTCAAAAGGGAACGCATCCATCGTTTCGATGGAAGCTCATCGGAGCTTGCGAGCGGCCTAACCTGCCGTCCGCGAAAGCAGCGCCAGCAGGCGCCTTTGACCGATGGAGCGTAGAGCGAGTCCTCGGCAAGGACGAACCCTGCGGAGAGAAAAAGAGACGAGGAGGCTGGCTGCTCTCCTGTACACGGCCACGAACTCTGAGGTTGGGCTCCCGTTGTTCTTCTGGACCGTGGAAGATGAGCTTGGATGGCGGAAACGAAAAAGAGTTGGATGCGTCGAGAGAAAGCCAAGGAAGGAAAACGGGTCGCGGGATCTTTGTAAAGATTTTTCTGGAGATTGGTAGCGCCCAGCATCTTTGGTACTTTCCTTTTTTCCTTTCGATGCAAAAAGTCAGACAGTTGTACCGGGAATACTGGGATTTTCTCTACAAAGTATCTATATTAGTATATAACCAAGATATAACCTAACCTAACCTATGGATCAAGGGAATATTAAATATCCAGGGGACTACTTCACATTGGATACCATAAGAGGTTGACCCCTGAAAGACTACCTGAGCCGCGCACGGCCAACCTACCTACGTGTTAACGTTAGAGATTCCCCGGGAAAGTGGTGTGTAGGGAGAAAATTTGTTGAGTGAAAAAAAAGGGAAACGAGGTAAACTGACGGAAGCGATGCGGGG
>NW_014333291.1:248352-249239 GCF_000341935.2 Cephus cinctus | reverse complement strand
GGGGGGGGGGGGGGGGGGGGGTAGCGGAAAAGGGAAAAACGTAGCGGACACGCAATCAAGGAGCAGGGAGGGAAAGAGGAGGATAAAAGTTGACAGGTCCCTCAAGTAAAATTGCACAGAATTTTCTAGACGGATCGGGAGGTTGGCAGGGGGGTTGGTGGTAAAGAACGGAAACGCCCGGCGGGGTTCGCCTGCAATTTTTTTTCATCCTTTTACCTTTTTTTCCACACTTTTTTTTTACTTCCTCCTCCAACATCGGCAACGACGTTCCTATCCCAGGAGGGTGGACGCGGCAGGCCGACGACAGGGTGGTCTTCGAGATAAGGGCAAAAACTTCAAGTAAATGACATGTCAGCGAGAACATCGCGGCTAGATTGGCTCGCTTCGGCTTTCTTCGTCGACACTACCGAAATCATCCGAACCGATCACCACGGGTCTAACCGTACTCCGCTTTAGTTTGAAAGTATCGAAAGGGAAGCTTTTTCCTCATTTTCCTTTTTCCTTGCCCCATTCTCCGGTCGGTGACTGTGCGACTTTTTTTTTCTTCCCAATTAAATAGATAAATCGTGCCACCCGGCTATATACCCCGTGTCCGACGAGTCATTCGCGATGACTGCGCTATCGCATATATCCAATCTAGATCAATCTATCGTATCGATACTAAAGACTTTTAGAAAAAAATTCTCAACCCCTACGTACGTACCTGTACGTCATGCTATTGCATGGCAACGCTCCCCAGTCGCCATTACTCATTCTGCGTCGAAAAAAAAATTGATATAACCACTGGTTCGCTTTATTTCGAATTCAAAGACTAATTAGGCTCTTACGTGACAATGAGACTTGTTCCTATTGTTCGTTCGCTAGCGATGCCCTATATCCCCCCCCCC
>NW_014333291.1:70359-247837 GCF_000341935.2 Cephus cinctus | reverse complement strand
ATATATATATATATATATATATATATATATATATATATATATATATATATATATATATATATACCCATGTATAAATCCTTCCAAGCCAAGCATTATAGCAGAACGCATGTAACGACTAGACAGGCTTGGATAATCATTATCACCGTAGAAGGAGACGACATGAGAAATTATACAGGGGCGTAAATCGAGGCGCCGAGCCGTAATGCGTGCGACTGAAATGTGACCGTGTTCATTTACCGATCCCAGTAGGAAATGAGGACAACGGCAGTCAAGCCAAGGTTAATATCGCTAAAGCAACCGCTTCCTCTTCTTCCTCCTCGGAAGTCCCCGTCAGGCCGTTGCAAATTGTTCGGAGACGTTTACTTTCCGCTTGCGATTATGTCCCACTCGTTTGCAGCCCGTCTTAACGTTACGGTGTCGCCATCTCGCGGCAAATTGCTTCACGGGACGCGTAAACGCAGCAGCCACGCTTTTCCCTTACGTATACAGAGTATCCAGGGAATCCAAGTACGTATAGGATGCCGCGTAGATACTCGGCAGCGCTACTGTAAAACTCATCAAGAACTTAACGCTGACGTAATGCGTACGAGTACGATATCATTGCTTTAATGGATAATATTTTTCATTCTCGCCCCTTGTCGCTTTATCTTTCTCCTTTCTCTTCTTTCGCCGGCAATAACAAGCTGCGTTACCGTCCAGCGCGCGTCTAACGAGCAATTTGGACGAGTTCCTGGCAATTTCGACAGCCGTACCAACATTCCTGATAAAAAGACAATTAAGTCAAACGCTACATCCAGACAGACAGGAGAACACGCGGTTGTCAGGGTGGTACCCCTTTTTCTTTTTTGCGCAACTGAAATTACCGTCACTCTTAGTATCGTAAGAGGCGTTAATGCTGGTCGTTAAACTACCCTTAGGTCCAATACGATCCTGGCAGCTAAACCGGAAACTGCGACCGTTCACCGACCAAGTGGTGTCTAAGTATTTTTAAAGCCTGAAAAAAAAAATTTTTATTCTTTTCAAAATTGACTAACGAATTATGCGCATTAGGGGTGGCATTGTACATTCGAAACCAGCGGTGTAGAAGGGACTTTTTTTTTCAGAGAGATGAAATACTCATCTTCTGGCGGGAGGTAAATTGTTCGGAATTTTAATTACAGTGTGTGTCTGCACGAGCGAGGACTTTTTCCACTTGTGACTTTAGGTAAATCGCACGTAGCATCGCGAGTGTCGTTACGTGTGTATCGTGCTAATTGCAAGAACGAGCCCTAAAGGACACCTGTCGCCTAGTCTCGCTCGAGGGTGTATAAAACCTTTTATGCTTAATTATACAAAAAACAAAAAAAGACAATGTTGAGTGAGGAAATATAATTGAAATCGAATTTTAAAAAATCATGTCGATATAGACCTTATAAAAAAATAGGAAGTCAAATTAACCAGTATATTTGTACGATGCAAAGGGGCAGTGAATTTTGTGCTAATTATTATAAAAATTAATAAAGACATGTCCGACGAGGTAAAATATGAATAAAGGATATTGAGGATCCTCAAGTGACTGGGTAGTCGATATCTTTTAAAAATTTTTTTAATAAGCGACGTTCCTCATGGTGACGGATGGGAAAGATGCAAATTCAGTGTTTTCCTATGCGACGAGACAAATGGATCTGGAACCTTGTAATTCCGGTATTAAAATTGCAAAATGCGCAATGGGCGCAAACGGATTTTCTTATTCCCTCGCTCTTCTAAGTTTTTCCTATATTCCTCTCTCTCTCTCTCTCTCTATCCCTATATCCTATACCTCTCGTGCTTACTCGCTCAGTCACTCCACGACTCACTGACTCTAACCTGGCAGACTGCGCGTGGGTCTCAAGAGGTACTAAATGAAAACCGCTGTTAGCAGCAGCAGTAGCAGTCCTATTCACGTCTCCGGCTGCGTCATATTAAAAACCGGCCATTGTTCGATACTCTGAAGGGGAAAAAAAACTGCCCGCTAGAATTGACTCCGACCACCTGTCACGTTGTCACCCCTGCTCGTGGTTGGCCAAACTCCCTTATCCCACTTGCTACCCTCCCGCGCACTGTCATTATCATTTTTTTCTGTGCGTTCTCCTGTTTTTATTAACTTTTTCAATTTTTCAAATCACTAGCTCCGTCGGTAACCTCTCAGACGCTCGGTCGGTAACATATTTTAATTAAAAAAAAAAATTAGAGCTCCTGGATCAAAGATACATTTTTCTCCTAATCAAAACGTCTTCGGGATGCGTCGACTGTATGCAATTTTTGCCTTAGGATTTTAGAAATCTATCAGCTGCAACGTATAGTCAACTCCTGAAGAATTACTAGATTAAATAATTTTATTTTGAAATTATATAAAATTCGAGAACAAAAGTCATGACGAATATCCCGGAAGGCAATTCTTCGAAGAGACCTTAAGCCGGGTTCACGAGCAGGTAGAAAGGCAGCTCTGACGATTTATGAATTCCATAGCAGGAATTCGCAACAATGGTAACAAAGCATACGTATATTCCTAATGTCAAACCCCTTAGTCACCATCAACGTACCATAACCAAACGCGTAAAGCGACAAGGGTTACCTTCGGAGTAAAAGCCACACAGAGGGTGGAAACCGGACATTCTCCAAATATTTGCAAGCACGGCAATAAGTCATATCAAGCAGCGTAGGATTCAGTGCCGTCCAGATATGGCTTCCTCCGACCTGTCCCTTTAGTATAAAATCCATGTCATAGGTAATTTTCCATATATCAAAAGTATCTCAAAATTCTGTCAGCCTGCGCTCTATTAAAAAAACTGAGAATTGCGACAGACCCATGGAAACAAATAAAAAGAATATACACCTCCTACGAGATTCAATTCTTACGGCGGCCATTACCGTTGGCCCAGAAGTCACGTAACATCCTCGACCCAAAGTTTCCCCAGTAAATGTTTCACGAAAGTTTGGTAAAGTTTTGAAAAATAATTGATGCTGGGACACAAAAGAGCTAAATCCTTTCGGCCATTAGTATAATATCGAGGAGAAATCGGGTTGCTCGTGACATTATGGTAATGACGGTTCCGTCGCGAAAGGCCACGCGGCCCTCGCTGTTCTCATTCGGCGCGAAGCGACGGCACGGGAAAGAAACAAAAGAAAAGAAAAATTATAATAACAATACAGAAAGGTAGGAGCGAGCAAAGGGATAGAAAAAAAAAAAGGAGTGCGAGATGAGAAACTCACAGCAGCGTGACGAGAGACGGCTAGTAGGACTCGAAGAGATAGAGAAATTAAAAAAAAAAAAAAAACATGAAAAGTAGGATTCTCTTACGTGACACGTCCATACGGCTCGAGGGTTGGTACTTTTCCGTGGTCTCCAACCGTCTTCCTGACTGCGCTTTGAATTTACGGACTGCGAGCTGCGAATTGCGAATTAAACTATTTCGTTGATTAAAAAGCTCTCGTAGTCCGGGCCGCGGGACGAGAGTACCGAAAGGCGCGTTCACAACGACGCTTGGAATACGTTAATGGGAGTCCCGTGGTACTACAGTTTAAAGTGAAAAAAAAAAAAGAACAGGATTCGTACCAATGAGTCCCCGTCGCGTAAACATTATTTATTGTTAGGAGGTTTGCTTTGAAATATTTCGTCTTTGAAAGCGCAACTGACTTGGCATCGTCCACACTTGACTTACAGTCTTCTCCTCTTCGTCTCTCTTCCTCATCGTTTCTCTACCTCATCGTATCCTCTTTGACTCTCTCTCTCTTTCCCGTTCTCTTCCTTCTCCGCGAGCCACTCGAGCACTTTGCGACTTGTTAGGCTTCTGCAGTGACTGACGAAAATGCCAAACGAAAATGAAGAAGCTTCGGTGTGGATTAATAAGCAGCGGGAGTCGCTACCGCGTGCTTCTGACAATCGCTGCAGTGTGTACCGAATTTAATACTAGTAAGTTGGTATCAACTGATCTATGTGTATAACTATTTTTCTTCGTATATCAAGGCTGAAAAATTCGTCACGTACTTTATAAACAAAGAAGACAAAAGGACTCCCCATAATTTACTGAGTCCTATCCCTTGATCGTATACGTGAGGGTTCGGATCAGTACCCTGGGCTATATCCTGGAGATTTCGGTGTGAAGCATCCCTAAGTCCGCAACTGGTTGAGAGCAGTAGGTATTGCAAAGTAAAGCGTGAAACGTGCGCCCCGAATAAACGATAAATCTGTTGGTTCCCCGAGCCTGCGGCGGCAATCCCCACTGGCGTTACCACCCTATGCCTGATATACGTGGTGTTTCCAAAAGTTAATATTCTTTTTTGACTTTACGATCTGTAATCTTTTTTGCGTTATCAGATTGTTTTACATATGGAGCTGATCAGAACGTATCCTAATTATACAGGGTGTCCAAAGTTAATTAACATGGACAGATATATCTGAAATAAATTGAGATGGATACATTTTTTTCATACGGCAGTTTTTCAGCTTCAAAAGGAAATAATAATGCTGATGCAATAATAATGCATCGTATGTTATTACGATTTAATGTAAAAATTCCTTTTTTCTCATTTTCGGCGAAGCACTCAATTTTCAAGAATTGAAATCAAAGTTTCGTATAAAAAAAATGTATCTTAAATACAATTGTTTTAAGAGTCGACGTAAAGATTGTCGTTACGATTTACAACGATCTTCCTTCACGTGGTAATTGTAATAACACAATGCATTGAATGATACTCATGCGTGTAGTTTATGGAATTCATATTAATAGAATAATTTACCTGGATTGTTGTTTTCTTTTATGTATCTCATTCGGCAATTCGCGAAAAAACACTGAAACAGATCATAAAAAATACGCAAGGTCATTATGGTACATAGAGTTAGCGTGTTTGCGGGTTTCGCTTCGATTTTATTTTCGATCAAAAACAAGGGCTGTACTGGAATTCTAATATGCGAATTTTCTCAAGTTTGCCAATTACCCAGAATATCGTCGAACTTACTAGAAGAAGATCGATGATCATTTGCTTTCGACAATTCGCTGAAATTGAAAACCGACAAATATGACGCTTCAAGTAACGGTGTAGAAGACAATGATATAAATACATTACTGTTCCAGTCATTTTAAATTTGGAAGATAAAAATTTCCTAAATACATTTATATTTTAAGGAAAAAATTTTATCGTAAAAATTGTTACGATTTACAACGATCTTTCTCCACGTGATAATTGCAATAATGCTGAATGCATTGAATGATACTCATGTGTACAGTTTATGGATTTCATACTAATAGGATGATTTACCTGGATTGTTGTTTTCCTTTATGTATCAAATTCGGTAATTCACGAAAAAACACTGAAAACAAATCGCACAAAATAGACAAGATGAATCGTCCGGCCACACACAAAGAAGACAAATGGCCCACTCGTCGTGAACTAGTAAGGGTGCCGTCACATCGAACGTACTTCGTGTATCGCGATCTCTCGCGGCCAATCAGGAACCCACAATTCCGTTCTGTTAACTACTGGAAAACTAACAACAATGTGTGATTGGCTGATGCAAATTACGCGGTATACAATGTACGCATCATGGGTAATTAGCTTTACAGATGTCGCCATCAGGCAGCAGTTTTAAAAACAGTGCAGCCAATTTTGAAAGACCGTAATTTTAAATATTTGAAAACTGTTTTTTGAAATTATTGAAAATTGACAATATAACGAGTTTCACCGTAAGCTATCAGACGGTTTCATTTTGTATCAATAAAACAGAATTTAATTTACATACGAAAACAGTTGCGTTACGTTACGCTAGTCAATTATATTCTGATTGGTGTTTTTATAATCTTTCATAGTTAAAGCATCAGAGTGACGCAATTGTTAGTAAAGGTTTGAGTTGACCTAATCTGCGGTATCTTCTTCTCGTAATTCCATACGTTTCAAGGTATTATCTATACTGTAATTGAATTAAATAATAGTATCAAGGATTTGATACAATGACAATAATTGTAGGTTTGTATATTCAAAAGAAACTTTTATTATATCCATCCATACGAACTAATCGTTTTTACGAAAGTCGTAGGTTAATACAGTAGAAAATTAATCTAGAATTAAGGGATATTGGCGAGATAATCCTTTACATTAGAAGGATCCAATCGTCTGAAGCCATTTGCATCACATATACCAACTTCGATATTGTCAGCAGTCATCTGACCCTCAAATCCTTCTTTTAATGTAAGAATGGCAGTGTGAATAGCATCATCAAGTTCTAAATCCTCACTATACCTTTTTTCCAAGAAGGTTTTACCATTATTGAAATTCTTTCCCATTGCAGTAGCCTTCCAGGCAAAGTAAGCACCAGATGGATCGCATTGGTATAAATACGGTTTGTCGTTGTCCCAGCCACAGATCAAAAGTGAAACTCCAAAAGGTCTAACACCTCTATAATTATTAAGAAAAAATAAATTGTATGAGAAAAAACGTTAACCAGGTAAGTCAAAGAAAAATATGATTTTTGAAGCTGATAATAATTAAATCCCATGAAATAATACCTACCCAGATTGAGTATATTCTTGCATAAGCATAGCAACTCGCTGTACAAGTTGGGCAGTTGGTATAGGTTCTTGGTAAACTAGGAGATACTGCTGAGCCATTTTACGGGCCTGTTTCACTAACAATCTGTAATCTGGACCCATCCCGCTGTAGATCATACCAATGTGCTTCGTAATCATTTCAACTTTGTTTACGCTATGTTCTTCGTAAAGTATAGACTTGTGCTTATTTTCTGTAGCTAATACCACACCATTTGATGCTTTAATCCCCACAGATGGAGCACCTGCTGCAACTGCTGCCAGTGCATATTCAATTTGCACCAATTTTCCAGATGGGCTATTCAAAATATTAAAATAATCAAAATTACAAGGGATTTGTTATTCGTGATATATGTCAAGTCACTGTGTCTCATAACGATTAGACAAATTATTTAAATAATATAACATTTGGTGAGAATACAAAATTTAAAAAATCAAAGTAATTAAGTATAATGAATATAATCATATATGTTCTAATAATTTTTCAAAATTTATTATTTTATCTTGTATTTGGAGTAATCTAATGTGTCATCTAGCCAGGTTACCAGACATGATATCGTCTATACAAATTCATGGCAAATACATTTCTGCAATATTAAAATTAATATCCTTTAAATTGATCAAGTTTAATATTCTACATAGGAATCAAAATAGTAAAAGGAGAGTAATACATACCTAAAAGTGGTTAAAGAAAAACTGTACCGCTCAGTAGCCATGACGATTACTTTGCAACAACCGAAATATACTGAAACTGTAGAGGACCGCCAACAATGCAACCAACTATACAGTTCCGCCTAATAATTGTAGGGATGTTAGTTATGTTCCTATAGGGAATTTACTAGTTGCGAAATTCATTCGGCTACGTTCACCCAGAGATTAGTAGGGAGATGCACAACGCTACGGTTTTAGGCGATACCAAAAACATGGCGCTAAATCGTAGCGGCGAGTCCGGGAATAAAATTTTGTCATCATCGCCTCCGTCGATAATGCATATCCCGTCGTAGCCGAGCTGAACGTGATCACGAACGAGTAGCCTGGCGGGCAGAGTCCTCCGCTACTTATCGCTGGTTCCCAAAGCAACACTTAAAACGAGACAACTCATCGGATATAGCCTAAATACTTTTTTTCTTTGCAATCCTAAATTCGATCGCACAGTGTAAGCTCGGTAAGTTTAATATGACAAAAGCAAGCAACTCATGTCTGCCTGCACTGAAGCGTATGATGCCACAAGCATATTTAATACATATTCTACCGATGTTGCGTAGCAGAACGATTGTTGAAACCTATCAGGAACTGTAGAACTTCTCGAGAACTATTGGAAAAGCCTATTGTTGAAACATTTTCAACAGATTTTAAAAAAGTGCGATGCTGGAGCTGACATCCGTGTAGCACCTCCATTTTTGTAATGTTAATATAATATGTATCAATATGTATTTTAATAGAGAGTCCACAGTGTTCTTCTCTCGTCGGTGCGCTATAAACGCGGAATTGGCAAAATCCAGAAGACTCGCGTGGACGAGGAAAAATTATTTAGTACGCAGCAGAATCTGCGGTTGATCACTCGGAAACAAGTATAGCTGAAAATATAGTCAAACACTACCGCGCAACATGGGAACACTTTCCGAATGCATCACCAAAATCTCACACAAATATAAGTCAGATCTATGCTATACTTCCGGTATCAGCTGAGTATAGCAAATTTATGGCTTTCAGCATGGCCGCTTACATAAATGTTTATGGTGAGTAGAAAAAAAAGGGAAAAAGAAAAAGATCACTTACCCCAGGATCTTCGTCTGCCTTTCTCTTGTCCATTTGTATTGTTCATTGGTCCAGTACATCTTTCGATACTCGAGGTCCATTCTGGTGACGACTTGATGATTCCAGCCTTTGCCACTATTTTGCACTTCCTGTATTTTCGGTTGCGGACTAATTCTTCACTTGTTACGAATAAACCAATACGCGAATTTCCGCGAACTTTAGATAATGTCTTCGCGACGCACTTATTCAAACGTATTTTTCTACTACCTATAACTATACTACCTTTAACTTACAACTATACTACCTATAAATGTTTTGAAAAACTCACAAAAATGGTGTCTAGACCTGTACCTGCTACGCACTAATATTGAATTTAAAAGAAAACTATGAAGGTACAAACGATGGAACGCAGTGGAGATATACTAGACTATACTCTTTGGAAGGGGACTGATTGGAAAGAGGTACAAACGATACTTTCTTGAAGAACTTCCAAAATTGGTGTCTGAGCGTTGTACATGCTACGCACTTAACTAGAATTTCTATAGTTCCTGATAGGTTTTAACAATAGTTCTGCTACGTAACATCGTTAAAATAGGAATTTTCCAAAAAGTGAGGTGCTACATGGGTGTCAGCTCCAGCACTGCACTTTTTTAAAATCTCTTGAAAATGATTCAACAATAGGCTTTTTCAATAGCTCTCGAGGAGTTCTATAGTTCCAGATAGGTTTTAACGACAGTTCTGCTACGTAACATCGTTAAAATACCTATTAAGGATACTAGTCGCACCATATGCTTCAGTGCAGGTATGCATAAGGAGCTGGCTTTCAGTGTTGTTTTCAGGTTGTGTTTCAAACAGTTCCGGAATAATTCTCTGTAGTACTCAATGTTGGAGCCATAGTTCCGCTTGGAACTATTGTTAAATAATGATGGAGTGCTGGCTTTTGTCTTAGTAAATCTTATCGAGCTTACACTGTACATTTGAATTTAAGATTACAAAAAAAAAAGATTTAGGCAATATCTGATAAGCGGCCTCTTTCTAAGGGTTGCTCTGGGAATCAGTTGTAAGTTGTGGAGAATCTCTGCCCGCCAGGCTACCCGTTCGTGATCACGTTCAGCTCGGCTACGATGGGATATGCGTTATCGACGGAGGCGATGATCACAAAATTCTATTCCCGGACTCACCGCTACGATTTAGCGCCATGTTTTTGGTATCGCCTAAAGCCGTAGCGTTGTGCATCTCCCTACTGATCTCTGGTTCACCACAATGAGTAGGACGCTATCAAAAAACTAGATGCTATAGTAAGGAATACTGAAAAATACCGGGCGCTATCGTGATAAAATCGCGTGTTTTTCCTGCGTTTTGGTAAGTTCTCTAATTTTGTCATCGCACGCCTCGTAGTAATGATTTTCCTGCAAATGTTAGAGCGCGAAGAGACCGTATACCAATGCCAGAAACAGCACTGCAGCCCCCGAAGTAAGTTCTTGGTTAGGGAACTTATCGATTTTGTCAGAGGTTATATTTCAGATTAACGCAATCCGGACTCGTAATTCTTTCAATTCGATTCGCATTTGAACATTCGAATCATTTTTCATGACTACGGAGGGTCCACTGTAGTATGGAAAGATTTACAAACTTCAATAAAATCACATAATTTCAAGTCCCTATATTCACTTTTTCTTTTGTACTTGGGTACAACTGTATTTATTATCTTTCAACTTTGCTATGAAATATTTTTGTATATTTCAGGGAGACTATGGTACGTGGTGGACGTGGCGGAATGATTCGGGGTGGTAGAGGTGGTATGGGTAGAGGACTGGGTTTCCAGAGGAAACAATTCCTACCTCGTCACCCTTTTGACTATACTCTCTGCGAAGCAGCCTTTCCACGCGTTAAACCGGCTGCTGATGAAGCAGATTTCACCAGTGCTCTTCTTAAGAAGAATTCTGATATGTGCCCTACGCCAAAGGAACAAACTTCTATATTAAACCTTGTTACCAAGCTACAAACTGTCCTTGATAATTTAATTCTTGCTCCTGGAAGTTTTGAAGCCTGTGTATGTATTTATGAAAAACTTCTTACAATATTTATTTTCGTTAATACTAACTGAAGATAATATATACATATGTACAGCAATTGGAAGAAGTCAGACAGGTTGGAAGTTTTAAGAAAGGAACCATGATAAAAGGTCACAATATTGCTGACATTGTCGTGATCTTAAAGACTTTACCAACCAAAACTGCAGTGGAAGCTCTTGGTACTAAGGTTTACACAGAATTAAAAACTGCAAATGCCAAAGAAGTATTCCGTTTGACTCAAACCGAACGAGGTTTTGACATTGCTAATAACGAAGCAACTGTAAGGGTATTGATTACCACACTACTTCAAAATCTTAGGAAATTGGAGCCAGATCAGCATTTAGATGTAAAAATCTGTCAAGGTAACTTCATAGTCTACCACTACAAGTCTTTTTTCTTAACCCGACATAAGCATTCCCGGAGTTAACAATGTTTTCAATACAAAAAATACTGTCTTCCAGGCCACTTAGCAGCTATCAGACACTCTCGTTGGTTTGAAGAGAATGCTCATCATTCCACAATAAAGGTTCTAATCAGATTGTTACGAGACCTAAGAAGCAGATTTGAAGGATTGGAACCTCTATCACCGTGGATGTTAGATCTACTCGCTCACAACGCAATCATGAATAATCCTAGTAGACAAGCATTACCCATAAATCAAGCATACAAACGTGTATTACAACTCCTGGCTTCAGGACTTTTCCTTCCAGGTTCAGCAGGTATGTAAAAACAAAAGACTTCGTTAGTCTCTAAAAAAATTCTAATCTCATAAATACTATAGGAATCTCCGATCCTTGTGAAGGTGGCAACATTCGAGTTCACACCGCCATGACACTGGAGCAGCAGGACCTAGTGTGTCTGACAGCACAAACTCTTCTGCGCGTCCTGTCACATGGAGGATACCGGCCATTGCTGGAAGGAGGTAACAAACTAGCCGTAGAAATGAGCGTCTGGGCTGGTGGGGTAGTGGCTAGTCCTTTGGACAAGGCGTACGAGCCACCTACGGAACAAGAGCAGCAAGAAGACATGGACGAAAGCAACGAAGAGATGATAACTGAAAGTGGATAAAATTCCACTAGTTAACAAATTGTACAATGACATTTTGTGTTACCCAATATTATTTTTATGTATATTCGTAATCAATTTCGACGTCGTGGCGTACACTGAATGTATTTTATATCTTGGACAACGTTTTCGTCCAAGACTGTATTCAATCATGTGCAGTTTACAAGGAGATTTGATATTTATTTCAGTTTACAGTTCGATCCATATTGTCGAGTACCTAGGAAACATTGAATTTGTGAGTGTCGGTGGAATTGCAGTACCCCTTATCAAAATGGAGATCGACGATTAGAACCCCCTTCATCTATCCTACCCAACCATACTATACAGGAATCACTAAAATTTGGAAGTCTACAGTTTCGTACGAAAAATAAAAACTTCTAATTCTAAAACACTGCAGTGATTATTATTTGTATTATTCCCTGTTTTAAAAAAAAGTCCTTTATATGCAGGGATTATTCTCGGGCGTCATGCTCACGCGCGCACAATTCACATGAATGTTAATACCTGGTGGAACAGGAACACGAAACAGCTTACCCTGGGGCATACAAACACATACTTTGTACTGTCCACTTTCAACACGTTTCAAAATGGAAGATGATACTATGGGAATGCTCTTGATGTCTATGGAAATGCCTTCCTTGGCGCTCAGGATGATATTTCCATTGAGGCTCTTGAGGAAGATGTCCTTGTCGGCCGTCCAAACAATTTCCTTGCCTTCCATCCTGTTTCCTTCGCCACCGCTCATGGAAATCTGTCCATCAGATTTTATAGTGAGACTCTCATTAATCGGCGATGTTATCCTATGAGTGACAGCGATGTCGATGTCAATCTTCCTGACTCCGGATGGTAAACCAAAGTTTGGAAAGTCCGTAGAGAAGTACGAAGACCCTGTCTGAGGATCTTTTATCTCAAAAGACTCCACCTGGGATATTGTTGTCCCATTAGCCAGGACTTTAATACTTGAAATCAATTTGTCACGTCGATTTTTTAAATTTATTTGTACGCCGGCATCGTCACCCGATAACTCCATTGGTTCGTCCCCGTATCCTTGGCAAACTCCAGCTTGCAGACACACCTTGTGGATTAGTAAAAATAGAAATCCAATGAATCAAGCTTCACATTAATTACATCGCATCTATACTCAACGTACTTTGTCCAGGTCTGTGCGTCCATAGAATTTTATCAGATTCTCATCCGGAATAACTTCCATAGCTTCCATACCCTGACTCACCCTCAAAACTGCAATAATCGTAATACTCAATAATAAATTACAAAATCCCATCGCTGCCAAAACAAATGTCAACATCCATAGGCAATAACGCTTCCTGTTTGACTCGATGATATTATCATCTCGTGACATGTTAGAATTGTTCTTAAGGATTCCTCTTTTTTCAGTTCTGAAACGTTTAAACAACAATGAATCACGTACGTCATCTCCAGCGAGCGAGCACCCAGGTAAAACAATGTGTACAGAGTGTACTACCTTACGATATTGTTATTCTGATAAAAGCTCTGCTTTATCAATGGCCTGTCACTATTACTGAGATTGTCATCCGCCTTAGACATCGACGGCGACGCCGTGCTGCAGGTGTTGACGAAACCCGACATCACTCACGTCAGCTTCCTGGTGATATCTCGACGGGAAAGCAATCTCACTCGGAACCGACTAATAATAGACGCGCATCACGAACTCCAAATTTCTTGAAAACACCACAGCCAGTTTCGAGGCTGCACAACGAAAATAAAGTGAATCCGGCGCATGCGCGTCTCGAGATCGATGAGTTAAATACTGGGAGTTTGCGCCTACGAAGATATTCGAAAAATTGAAACAAGACGATATAATATTTCTGATATATTTAATCCACTGATTATCACCGCTCTCTGATTTCGCACTTCGTGCCTATTCAGACTCTTCCAGTAACCGATATTGTAAATCTTGCCAAGAGCAACACGATTCATGGTTCACTTGCCATTAGACCAGTGACGTTTCTGGGTCGCTAATAATGGCTCTCTTGTGTATGTACACAGAACTGTTTAAAGATCAAATTTAACCTGAATAAGTATATGGACAGTATAGGCGTCACCATATACTAAACAAGGATAGATACCTTCTCGATGACTGCCCTCAGGGCGATGTAATTCCTCCACCTTATCGCGTAATTATCTCGAGTGATGAGGCGAAATCGTTCTAGAGTTGCTTGAAGACATTCAAGAATCTTCACAATGGGGTTGCTCTTCAAAATAATATCCCGAAAATATATCCTGCACCGGATCAAGAGAATTATTTGGTTCGCTATTAGCCACGGTGTATATTTGGATGGAACTAATTCCTGTCCAGGGCACCGAACGCGTAAAGATATATTACCATGAGGTTGCGACGTGAAGCTTGACTAAATTTAGCTTTACCTACTGTTACTCAAGTAATTCAATACAATTTTTCTTTAATCCATACAGAACTATCCACTTCTAACTAAAGCCTCCTATAATTTTCACAACGTACACATTCAGTTAATCGAGTGCACCGTGCCAGACGGCAACTTTGCAATACTTAACAGTGAATAATCATGCATTTAATAAATTCAGCAAAAGTGACAATTGAGTCGCGATATGAAAATCCATGTTAAAACTATTCGCAGCAGTCGATCCCTCCAGGCTCTATTCATTCTGAGAAGTGTCAGTTGGTTTAGTCAGTAAGTCAGTCAGTCAGCGGTGAGCCGCGAACCCGTAAGCATGAACGTATAATCCCTGCGATAAAAGAAGGAAAATTTGGAAAAACTTTCGTAAACATTCTCAACCGCGTGCCAATTTATCTACACGTAAAATTGTCCTTTGTCAACGTAAAATAAAGTAACGCTGTTCATATCCAGTGTACGTTATTACCCATGCAAGAGAACTTAGTATGTTAGGATTACATGCTGCTGGAAACATCATGTTTTCTTATCAGGTACGTTGAGAAAGAAATTACAAGATTACTTTACCTCGTTAATATCACACTGTGTTTTCGTCGAACTCCACTCGTCCTGTATTATCGTCTGACAACGGTCGAATCTGAAAATCATATACACTATGCAATTTTGAATTATTCATATAGGAAAAAAGAAACAAACTCATTCTTAATTCTTTGGTATTTACAACGTTTGAATAAGACATTATCTTTCCCAGCTTTCTTGACTTGGCTACATATGCAAAGTGTCAGGTACACAGTGCGAGAATGCTTGACTCTGTGTTATGCGTTAGAACGCGTAAGGCCGGTGTGTCAGTTTATACAGGATTACTTATGCTAATCGAACCTAACTATACCTGTGTATCTATACGTATACGAAAAAGGCGGTACACACGTCACATTGAAATGTTTGACTCGCTATTTATTAGAACTCGTGAGAAAAGAGTGTACCTAGCCAAATGTCTCGTGAGAGTGTTCCTCAAACTAACCAAAAAGACACTCGACTCGAGTGAAATTCGACGCAGGATCAAATGATCCACGAGCTACGGTCGAGTGTGGAAAGAAAAAGATCTTGGAATAGTCAACAGTGGCTGCAGACACGTGAACCTTGAGACAGCAGACATATTGAAAAAGAGCGAAGATCAACGCTCGGGAAACTATTGTCCCCATGTAAAATATTACTTTGACTCATTGTACAGGGTCAATCTTTTTTCCAGTACCATCCGATCGTTTCACATTTCCAGATGGCGGGTTCACGAGTTCGTCTCTCGATTTATTTCACGTTGTTAGGTTACATGGTCCATTCGCCAGACAGATAGACGGCGTCTGTAATTTGAATGCGACACAAGAAACGCCTCCCTTTTTTATTACGTTCAAACCGAACAAGGTAAAGGACGAATTTACGATTGATTATTTGGATATAATGTTTTATTATGCTAAATAGACGGATGATACAATGTACATATATACCTAGTATCATTGTACGAACCGTGATAATTTTTCAGGCATCATAAATCTGATATATTATTACATTGTCCTTTCACTGGTCAAGGATCCGCTGACTGCGTCTTATGGCACTTTTATATTAGATATTTTCATTCGAATGACTTTTTGTGCCATTTCTCCGTACTAATATTACACTGTATAATTATTCATTGTTTCTATGTGCGTATACGCTTTATAATGGTTGATATGAATATTTAAGATTTGCAGGTATCGATTAGAATATATATATGTATTATATGAAACTTGGGATAAAAAAAGTTGTATAGTAGATTTCAACTGATAAAAACGTACTAGTCATACGTGATAGACGGGAATATTTAGGGACTATTAGACTTGACAAGTCTTTACAGTAGAAGACAGAATGAAGCGGAAGTACGGTTTGGTGAACGTTATTTGTCATCGTGGGATAGTCTCTGAATGATTGGTTTGAACTATTGATTATATCGATCGGTCAATTTCATTGGTCATATGTGACTTTTTAAACTGCTGCTGTATATGATACTAATTGATTTAAGGTACTCTGGTATTTATTGATAATACCACAAGCATTGGCAGTGGGACCAAGTTCGTCCAGTACCATGCAGCATCCTTTGATTCGGGAGGTAGTAACTCCTGCGGTACAGCCGGAAGACAGAAGAAGAGCAGAGAGCCACGTATCGCACGTAGATCGTCTTTGGGAAGAAATCGGTGCCGTAAAAGCGATGATGTCCAACATAGCAAGTAAGACGATACAGTAGTCGTCCTTCGATGTGTAGTGGCGGGGAATTTGAAAGATGCAAGATTCTCTTTTTATTTTTTTGAAAAATCAAACAACAAAACTCCATCTCTGTATCTTCCATAATCTCCACGCATCCAGGTCGACTCGTTTCTTTTTTTATTACATACAGTTTCTTTCTCTCTCTTTTTCCCTTATCTTTTTTTCTTTCGACTCTCCCCTCTCTTTGGTAACATCAAGAAAAACCTTGTCCGCTCAGCCACGCTCCTTCTGCGATTCGCGTGCGTGACTCACGAAGTAGAAGACAAAGCGTGGCGGAGATCGGCCAGTGAACATGGCTGGACCGATGTGAACTCGTTAATTTGACAGACAAGGTCACTTCTTGCCAGAGCCAAAAAGAGTCCAATTGATTTCGCAAGTATTGTCCTACGCACTTACGCACTTTCCCACAGTCGAATATTAGATTGAGATTAAAAGTATGTATACTGTTACAAGATTGAGATCTTCCAGATCCAAGCATCGAAGGTCAAGCCACATGATTCCCATATGGGAGTCATTATATCGTCTAAGATGGGAAAGGTCAAAAGGATGAATCCGTGCTTCAGGTCAGCTGGACAAGTTCAACAGCCTCTACCTCGGGAAGCTGGAGCATAGGATGCTGATGACTTCGACACTCCTTGCTAGCGTCGATGCGAATATTCACGGTCTGCAGGAACGTAGCCATGCCTGGGATACGTTTCAGCTCCACGTGGCAGCTTGGAACGAGCAGATCAAGAGTCTAGACAGTAAGATGGATTTGCTCTCCAGGGGCCAGGAGAAGGTCGTCGTACTTGACGGTAAGGTTACGCAGCTAATGGGCCTGGAGTATAAGCTTGAGAAGGTGGCCAGTAGATTGGAGGAGACTTCGCAGAGGATTCATCAATTGGAAACTCCTAGAGATCCGCTCATGGGAGAGTTCGCTACTAGGTAACGCATCCAGCATCCTTGAGGTTACGTTTCTTCGTTTGAGATTCATTTAATCATTTCTGCAGAGGTGTCCTGTCAACTCTTAAAGTCGTTGAGAGGAAGGTGGATCGTATACAGACTGGACTTGCTACCATTGGTACCAGCCTTAAGCCAAAGAGACGCAGAAATGACACCAGCGATGAGTCCGGTGGTAAATTTGTTATTCGTTGTAACACGCCGCCTGCCATTGAAGAGGCTCTTCGTGACGTACGGGCTAAAGTTGACCTGATGTACGACAGGGTTGTCTCTGACGGGGATAGCAATGAATTGGCTGATCAACCTGCTTCGGCTGAAACAGTCATTACCGAGAGTCAAATGTTAAACAAGTTAGTGAAATTGATTGATTGTAATTGAATACCTTCTGTTCAGATAATTTGACAAATTTATTCATCAGGTTGTGGAAGAGAATCACTGCCCCTCAAAGGAAAACTGTCAGGACTTTGGAATCTCTTGAGAATCTTATTCGTGGCTTGAATGTCAATAATGGGAATTGTCAACGTGAAGAAATGGATGACAGCGTCGCACATGATATACAGGAATTGTTGAGCTGCTGTAGAGCCAGTAGCCAGAGGGTCACCAGCTTTACAGAGAATGGCGAGATGCTCCTGAAACGTGTGGAAGGTTGATATACTTTAGTGAGTCATAAAGTTAATTGAATCTTGAGATTGGCTGACATTTTACAGGGGTCGTGAACCAGGTTCGCAATCAAGCAGTTTCCGGGCAGGAGAGTTTGGAATCTTATTTCCGGGAACAGAGATCACATTTTGATAGTATCTTGAAACAAGAGAGATTTTGTCCTCGCGTAGAGGGAAAAAAGACGCCACCTACTGTGACGCCACTGGGATCAGATTATAATGGTTCAGGTGATGCGACGGATGACGAAGGAAGTGGTGACGACGAGGATGCACCGGAAGGAAGTGGTGATGAGGAGGCACCGGATGGAAGTGGTCACGGAGAGGAACCGTCATTGGTTAACTCTAGAAAATTTAATATTCCAAGAAGAAATGAAGATCGTTATGCAGAGTCCACGACTAAAATTTCTACGCCACCTATTTTTGGTCCATGGAATTTAACAACCACTACTACTACTGTTTCTCCTACGACTATTTCTTTTTCGTTCAACGAAGGCAGCCTGACCACCACCCCTAAGACACCTGAACTCATTTACGTTAATGAAGGAAGCTGCGAAGCTTTGATCAACACCGGAAGGCCATCCGGTGTTTATACTCTTGGATCGCTCAGAGATTTTAATCCATTGATCAGAGATTTTTATACCAGGAATTGTGATCTCACGACTTCCGGTGGCGGATGGACTGTCATACAGAGGCGCGGAGGTCAATGGTTAGGATCAGAAAATTTCACAAGATCTTGGGACGAATATAGTTTTGGATTTGGTAGTCTCCACAGTGAATTTTGGTTTGGTAACGAGTACATTCATAGGTAAATGGAAGATCAGTTCATTTTATTAATCAAAATCAGTAACAAGCAAGTGTAACCTCTGTCTTCTTTGCAGACTGACCTATGAAAATGATGTGGTATTGAGAATCGAGTTGGAAGACTGGGAAGGCGTAACGGCTTGGGCCGAATATTCAGTATTCAGGTAAATCTGATGAAGAGAATTCAAATTTGAAAATTGACAAAAATAATTTTTTTAAGGGTGGATGGTGCAAGAGATAACTACAGGGTTTGGGTCAGTGGTTACAACGGGAATGCCACTGATGCATTTGGGTCGCATGATGGGACGCCATTTTCAACTGTGGACCGTGATAACGATAGTGCACCGCCATGTTGTCCCTGCGCTCCCTCCTATGGTGGCGGCTGGTGGTTTTACAGGTATTTAAATTTTTAATGGTTTTAATTAAATATTGTCACAAAGCGCTCATTTAGTGAATTCTTTTCGATCAGCTGTTTCGAAGCTAATTTAAACGGAGATTACTACATACAAAATGGCCCCCACGATTCATTCCGGGGAATGATCTGGGAACATTGGCACGGCGACTACAGTTTGAAGAGTAGCAAGATGATGCTGCGTCCTAAATCATCCGGTGAAATTCCTCTGGATTCCTCGGAAATCTATCCAGATCCATAACTTCCCAAAGAAATAAAAATTTACGGATCCAAATAACTAGTCGATGATTCGTCGCCATCGTGGACCAATGGCGCTTCCAATAATCCAATCAAAATCTTAATTCTGCTCTGGCAGATCCTTTACCTCTACTCAATGCACAATATCTTTGCTTAAATTTAATCCGAATCATCGATTAACTTTCCATTACGGATCCTCAGAAAATCCTATAACAGAACCATTCATTAAATTCTATTCGATCGTTATAATCATTATAATGATTCTTGAAATTAACTAGTTACTGCAAGAGTACCTGAGGTTGGCATTTATAAGTATGAATACATACAAACACGTACGTATCATACGTTACATCGGCTTGGTAATTAATTGTTCACAGCGAGCAATGATTTCAAATAAAAGATAAAAAATAAAATCATAAAAGATACATGTAGAATGTAAGAGAATACAGATGAGATTTTACAATAATTTCGTACGTATATTGTAACAAGTACTTGTATTATAAGAATTCTGTATAATAAAAAACAATCCTCACAGAATGAACTTCAAATTAACGCTAATATTAATACATATTTTCAGTGCACGTGTCCTTCTTCGAGCTTTATATAATTGATCAATCTTACGTTATAATATGGAGTCTAGTATAACTCAAGTTCAGTCCCTTTCAAGTCTCTTGTTTCAAGATGATCTTCTTTCCATTTGCTTGCATCAGATAATAAAAGTGATTAACTCTGAGGCCAGATTATACTTTCCAACCATGGAACATAGTAGGAAACTCTAGTGTAAACACCAGGAACAATGCTGCCACACAATCTGCCAAAACTAGTGACACCAATGACATCGTACATGCAGTAATGATCTGTATTGAAGATGGCGAGAGGACCGCCACTGTCACCCTATAGAATAATAGAGCCGATAATAATGGTATGCGAAATACAATAAATAATCATAGAATAAAAAATGTATTGTCAAATACCTGACAGGTATCTTTGCCAACTTCGCCAGCACAAATTTGCCAGTCACCAACAATTCCAAATCTGATTTTACTGTCAACGGTTCCTGAACTGAAGCTTTCATTGCAAGAGCTTTGAGGAACCAACGATAAAGTCACTTTTAGAAGATCATTTGATCCGCCGTCACCCTCTGGAGGAATAAATTATTGATTAAAGCCAAATCTCTGAGGTTTTTCAAGACTAATGAAAAATTAATTGTCGAATGCAAAAATTGGATTATTAATAACTCACGCCATTCCACGTGACCCCATCCAGTAGCTACGCCTTTGGTTTGAGCTTCAAGCGTGTTGCCAGTGTGCAAACATGCCGGTCTGACAAAAGCATTAAACTCAACAGGACTTTCAAGTTTGAGAAGAGCTATATCGTGATACTGAGAAGGTCTTTTGTACTCCGGATGCTTAATTCTTTCAATGACGCGACGATTTTGTGGTTTGGCGTTATCGTTTGAGCTGACTAAATTCAAATCGCCTACTCGGACCCAGGCAGCCTTGCCCCTGTAATTCGAAGAATATTAATAGCTGAATCAAAATTTGACCAAATTAAGATATGAAAACCGTGTAATACCATTCTGCAGAATATGTACAGTGTGCGGCAGTCATTACAAATCTTTCAGAGACTAGGGTGCCACCACAGAACCACCCTATTTCTTGGGAACCCTTTTGAAATCCAACAGCCGCCATATGTGGAAATTCTTTAGGATCTGCTCTGGTACCACCGACGATTAATTTTTTCGAAGTGATTGCACATACTGATATATTAACTGGCCGTTTGTCAATCAACGTCGGCGGTATCACCAGGGCATAGACAGAGCTGCTGTATTCGGCGCATTCTGATAAATTGTAAACGTATATTACTTTTTCTCGCACAAATTAAAAAGTCCGTTTAAAATTTTGTAATGGGGGTTTCGTTTACTTTGTCTCGCTATGGAGCCTACGCTCTCGTCTGCCGAAGTCGCTGTTGTTATTGCTTCTGTTGTTGTTGACGGCCTTGATGTACTAGATGGACAACAGACGATTGGTTCAAAACCGGAAAAACCACATAGCGTATCCGGTGGGTTGCCAGCCACTAGTTGAGAATAAACCGATTGACAATTTTCTAAAGTCGAGCATTTTCCTGGTGCGCCACTCTTTAGGTTACATATATCGCCTGAAAATGAAAAATTTGATTAGATTTTTATTTAAAAAAAAAAACAAATTTTCTCAAAATTAATGAAGAATTACGACGTTATAATATAATCCGGAATTTTTTAACGATAGAATGTACACATTGCACTATTATCAGCCAACACAAAGTAGGCGTTAATTTGTAGCCTGATAAAAGGATTTGCGTATCGTCAATATGGCAACAGTATCGAATATGAAAAATAACAGGGTTTGGCGTAGTATTAGAAACATATATTTCACCGTAATATAATTTATTCTCGTGAAAGCCAACTAACTATAATATTTTAAATTTCTTCCTTAAGCACGTACACTCATGATTATCTCGTCTCAGAATTCAAAAAGTTTCGCAATTTTTATAGTCATACGTTAAATTGCAAACTCACCAACGTAACTCTGCGATCTTACTCCGATAACGAAAATGATCGTCAATAGAAGTAGCACCATGTTTTCCACATAAGCGAGTTATACAAACTATCTAATTAAATGATGGACAATCGCAGAAAGACTGACTAGCAACAGGCAAGTCCCTGCCAGACGATTCATACTCATCCTGTAGTTTCACTATACCCAAATCCCCACTTCTCTAACGGACACGCAGCCGTATTGCGAGAACACGCCGCCGCTTGAGTTAAGGTCGTATACATTATAAAACGTCATGATTTCGAAAGGACACGTAACACAACATTGGCGGAAAATTGTTAACGTTCGTCGCGTCCGAAATAAAGGAAAAATCTCTAGAAGAAAATCCAAACTGAATTCATTAAGAGGATCAATAATATTTTTAGAATTCCTATCGACCAAGATTGAGGTTAGATGTAACGTATTCCAGAAAGTCTTAATCGCCGTTTCTTTTGCGTATTTAAAATACTAATGAGATATCTGAAATTCTTTGACGACTGTGATACAATTGTTTCGATTAGTTTTGTGGCCCACTGTAACGACTGTCGTGTTTGGTGACAACGTTGATTCACGTATTGTCGCACTGTGTGGATATTGCAGTTAACAGAGCTGCGTTAGCTATGGCATTTATTACAGGGCAACTCGCCATAAGACCTAATGCGATACTAATGACTTTCCCGAGTCTACTTCGACGTTCAGCTCGAGATTTATATCCTTAATGCAGCGAAGTATTAACTCCTTGTTTAATTAACGAAAAGCAATTTGGAACAAGATACGAGTCTCTTTGCTTGGTTATTTAAGAGCCAGAGTGACTGAGGATAATTCGTTTAGTAGAATATGAGATTAATAATCGTCACTCTCTTTCTGGCGAGTTCGACAGTACCTGTGGCCTTTTGTAGCAGTGGATATAAAAGCAAGGAAAGTGGGTTGATTGTTGATACGAAATATTGTTATGACATTATTTATTATTCGTGAATAACTATCGATTGTTTAATCATCTTTTTTTATCGTTGATAGAATGCAAAGAATATGCGAATCTGGTATATGAGAATGAGTATATTCCTGTGCTTCGAAAAGGCGCCGGTTCGAATAGAGTGTCACGCTGTGCTATTGTCGAGACGCCATTGATTATCGGTGGTGTTAAAGCAAAATCTATGGAATTTCCACATACAGTAAAAAAAGCTTGAAAAATTACTTTGTATGGATTTATGACTGTGGCTTTGTTCTTTAATTTTTATTATCTACAGGCAGTCATTGGATTCGGGACAAACGACAGGGACGTGTCGTGGCAGTGTGGAGGCACCATAATATCAGAGAATTATATTCTTACGGCTGCACATTGCATGGAATCGCGAGACAAGTATTTTGTCAATTACGCATAGTTTATCGTAATTAAATAATTAATATTCAATTATTACACAGAGGTCCTGCTCGACTAGTTCGTGTGGGTTTAATAAATTTAAAAGATCCTGGACACGCGATGCAGGAAAGAAGAGTCGTGGAAAGAATAAAACACCCGAACTATCGTATGCCGTCCAGATATCACGACATAGCACTATTAAAGTTAGCTAAACCTATCTATTTGAATTCGCAAGTGAGACCTGCATGTCTTGAAATCGACTTTATGATTAACGGACGAAAGGCAATAGCCAGTGGATTTGGAAAAACAAGTTATGGTATATATCGATTGATATATTCATAAAGATATAGTAATTGAAAAATGTATTCATTGTTCTTTTAGACGGAAGCGAAGGCAGTAACGAATTAATGAAGGTGCAGTTAGATTATATCTCACAAGAAGAATGTGAAAAAGGATTTAGGGCTGAATTAGGCACAAGGCAAATGCCGAGCGGTGTGATACCGAATTTATTATGCGCTGGTGTTATGGAGGGTGGTAAAGATACTTGTCAGGTAAATTTCTAAATGAAGAAATTTAGAAATATATTGATCAAGCTTAAACTATTAATATTTTATAGGGGGACAGTGGAGGACCTTTGCAAAGAGTACTGACCGAACCCTACTGCATGTACAGTGTAGTAGGTATTACAAGCTTTGGTAAATTTTGTGGTTTCAAAAATTCCCCAGCAATCTACTCAAGAGTCAGTACATACATTGATTGGATAGAGAGTATAGTGTGGCCATAGAAAGATGAATTTTATTAAAAATCATACTATTTCACGGAATCAATAAAAATTAAGGAAAAGTGTTCGACATTTTTTTTTCGGAAGAATACACTTTAAGTAACGAATTTATTTTAATGTCAATGATTCTCAACAGATGGAGCATCATTGACAAATATATTTTAACATTTTTAACGAACTCAATGTTGCCGTCGTATGGTAATATTAGTTTCCCTAAAATAATGAAAGATGGCGCCACCGTTACGCGAGCATAAATCCAGCAACATAAATCCTGAACAAAAAACAACTACGAGAAGCTCCAATGTAATTCAAATAAAAGAAACAGAAGGGGGAAGTAGATATTGTCTATCCCAAGTATCACGTGTTACTTAGAAGCGTCGCACGTGTCCTGGTCATCTCCATGACATAATATTGTCTGAAATGACACAACCGCAACTGGTAATCCATTACTGTTTCATAAAGCATCAATATTTCCTTGGAATGTTTGCACTCACAGTCCACTAATCTACAAAAGAAATTTTCTATGAGGTAAACAAATCATACATAAGTATTTTAATCAAGTAGTGGCACATATGATTGTTCCCATACAGAAAGGTCATAATCAAAGATTCTTGCGGAATATTGATCACGCGTTTCATAAAGCAGACGACAGTGATTAGTTTCGCCATGACATAATATCAGCATCTTGTCCCAGATACATGATGTAATTTTTATATAGTACATACAGATGTCGAAGCCATTTCCTAACAAACAGTGAACCAGTGACACAGTTGATCAGGGAGCCATAAAGTGATTTATCGATTCTGTAAGTATGTAATATCAACGGGGCAAAAGATTAGTGATTAACTGTATGAAAAATATTTCTAATTAAGTCACACGATATTACAGCGCTATCGCAGGCGCCAAACCTCTATCTATCCAGACCGTACTCAATATCAAAATTAAGCGACTCTCGTACGATGCCTGATCCGCCGATCACGATACACCTACGTGTATCAAGCAGAAATTCTGCATAGCTGGAAACAGCAGAATAAATTTCCAATAGAGAGATAAAAGAATACTAGGTCGCTGACTGGAAGGAGGATATCGCTGTAAACGTTTTTATCTTTCTTCACTTGGATTTTATACATTTATATCAACTGTAAAATTCCGCGAGTATACAAGGCGCCATTGGACACGGTGCCTTGACATTTTTACCCTTGCGAACTCACAAAAGGATGCTGGACTTCAGCCAAGATACCTATATACGTCTACGTCTATTTCAGACGCCAGGCGCTCTCTCTGGATAGACGTCAGTAGTCTGCCGCGTGGACAAGATTAAGAATCTAAGGGATAATGTAATCCATAGCAATTAACGTTGAAGAGATGGATGATAAAGCTTAAAATATTACAGCATAAAATGATCGACGTATTCCTGAGGCGTTATTCTTATAAAATTCCGATTGTTACAGTACAGAGTGTATAAACGCCTGGTTCGAATGTAACCAAGAAGCAAGGAGGCGACCAGACAATCCTCAAGGGTAGGTGTACCAACTGGTTTCAAGACAGCCTAACGTATAAATTTTCGAAGCCTCTTAATGGCAGAAGCGGTGCAACCACCCAGGAGTCCAGGATACCCTGAGGCACCAGGATATTTCTCCTCTCGTGTTCGAGGCCCGGTTGTGCAATCTCGGCAAATAAATAAAAGGCAGACGTAGAAGATTTAACGGCGTCTGTACAGTTCAGTGGCGCCCAACGTCTCTCTACTTCTTGCCTCTACGACTTGTGTTACACGTCCGCATATACACCTCGTATTTCTGCCAACATTGTATGGCTTCCTTGATATTACCGATTAGGTCGATTCAGTTGAGAGCGTAATACATCCATGGTGAAGATTCATTAATCAAAGCAGAGAGCGTTGAGATTCATTTCGCCATCTTTTCCTTTTGCATTATTACAATCGCGATCATCGAGCAAGGATGAGAGATCATTAGGATGCAGAGGTTCATCCGTCAGTCGCTACATTTTCTATGGAATGCAGAAGGTAAACTGATCATGGATGGAACTGATTGTAATCCTTTAGTTGAATTTCCAGATGGCGTTGTTGTACGGTCTTGTGTTACATTGAATGAAAAATTTGTCGGCGAATTGACCTGCCTTACGTTCTAAAAAATAAAATTTATTTTTTTAATTCTTGTTCCAAGGTGACTTCACGCTCTGGCCAATTTTCCAAGTATCTTAAAGTGTCAACCATTGAATAAATAATAATACCAACCGATCTATTTCTAGAACACACCACTACTTTTTACCTGTTACTGTTTTTAGGAACGCGCAACGTCTGATTATAGGAACACTCAGCTAAGATTAAACTCTATAAATTTCCGTGACATCGACTCTCTTGAGACTGCAAAAACGCGGTTGTCACGTTCTTGGCAAATGATGGGTCCACGGATTTAACGCGTTCGATTTAGTCAGGACTCGAGACTGAACGATTCCAAGATTGGCGATGTCTTCGATTCAGCAACACTCGGCATTAGGTAAAAATCTCCCAACCTCAAGTTACTGTCCTTGTGATATATCTTCTCTGGAGCATTGGCCAAACTTCTTGATAATAAAAGTTTATTGGTTATGTAAACGTTCTTGTACATACTCAGGATTTGTACTTTTCTCGCCCTTCAATCTTAATTAACTAACTTAACGTGTTTATGTATCAGACTCACGCTACTTTCTCATCAGCTAGCATTCCTCTGCATGGTCGATCATGTATGCTGGTACGCAGTGTAAAGTAATTCTTTAACTTATGACCCGACACCGATAGCAAAACATAGGAGAACGAACTATCTTCGAGAACCAACCTACGTTACCTTCGGCCGTCCACCCGTCGTTCGTGCATCCGCAGGCCAGGCGGGCGCCAGCCAATTCTTTTTTCACCGGGAACTGACGAGCCGGTATAAACTGGGAGTTGGGGTGGAACAGGCCCAACTCCACCAAAACGAGAACTCTGACGGAACCTATCGGACGAGGCGATAGCTTAACGGATCCTGTCGATTTTTGGGGTTTCGTAAAATCAGCAAACGCAAGAGAGCTCTGACGGAACCTATCAGAAGAGGCGATAGCTTAACGGATCCTGTCGATTTTTGGGGACGCGTAAAATCGAGAAACGCAGCCGTAGGTGCTGATCTTTGGGGTCGCGTAAAATCAGCAAACGCAACTGGATACACGAACGGGAGCGGACGGTTACGGAAATGCACGGTGGCTCAGGCTGCTAGGTTTGAGGTAGAGAGGGTCGGAGTAAGAGTCCGGCAAATAGTGCGAGAGACAGAGAGCGACGAACCGAGAACGTGTCAGAACGAATCTTAATTGTCTATCGAGATCCCTTCACCAATTAATAAATTCGGAGCACTCACCGGAGCTGGTGCAGCTAATCCGTGGGGGTCGAGAACTGCATCCCAAGGACACTGGTGAGCACTGAACTAAGGCACAGCACTACACCACCGTAACACTCACAGGAATTCATAGAATTCCTGGATATCGCGAGAACAACACGAGAACTGTACGAAGCGAGAACTTGCTATACCGTAGCGAAACACGGCAAGAAAAACTATCAACAGATAGCACGGGAGCACGAGCCAGCCCGTGACACCTCGGTCGGTGCCCCGTGACAGACTGCTTTGACAATAGCCAAATCCGAGAACTAATCATCCTGATTGGTCGAGAGCCTTATAACCGATACTCTTCTATCTCCTTCGAGTCGTCCCTTTAAACCAAATCGAGAGCGTTCCTTAACGAATCTGTACGTAACTTCTGAAGATCCTCCACGGCTACTTCTCCAGGGCATCGGGCGACAGCTGGGCACCACGTCCTTAACTCGGGCAGGAAGTTCCTCTCCTGCCCTTAACCTTATCAAAACTACCTCCGCCCGGTCTACAGCCCTTTGCCCATCTCCAGCGGGGCGCCGGTGTTTCACCCGGGCGTCTGCCGGTCCGTGGAGACGTCTCCGTCGGGTACTCTCCTCTGCCGGGCAACTCGGTACGTCGAGACTATATCCCCACGGCAGATTCGAGCACCTCGACCTCAACTAAACAATAACGAAATCTAACGAGAGCCTTGACATAACTATACGAATCAACCCGAGAGCGTAGCTTCTGAGCAGGGTGGCGACCCGAAGGGAACCAGAAATCGAGAACGTTATCTGTATCGGTAACCGGAGCCGCCTTGGGACCGTGATTCGAAAAATCACGTGACAGCAGATACATTTATATAGAAACCACAGGGGTTGCTGCTCGTACTCGTGATCTGACGTCAAAAATAGACCTTATACGTGCATATGGACATTTATGCTGTAAGATACCTACGGGACTATAAATCATAACCCATGCTCTGACATTCAAGTCTTGTCGAGACTAGAAGAAGGATACGGCCATGTTCCATACGTGCAGCATCCAACGTATTCACACATGGGAGAGTACAATTTTTTCCCTCAATAAATAATATCCAGTTCGTCTCATTGAAATTCTGCCTGGAATATCTCTCGTCCGTTGCACAATAATCTCAGTACGGAACCGATGCACAACGTCATAAACATAAAAGAAAACAAATATTTCAGTTAAAGATACCTAACAAATGTTAATAAGGTCAGGCGGTTTATCAAAAAGTGCCCTAGGTGACTTTTGCAATTTAATTAAACGGATGAGATCCAAAATACCAGAATAATTAATGGCATTATCTTGTTTGTAACGAATCAACTCACCTATATGCTTGAGTGACGACTTGACTCTTTCAGTCACAATAGCTGATGGGTCCGAATCGCAAATGCCAATTTCGACCTCTGCACAATTTAAGAGTGACTCCATTGAGTAACACCTTATTTTGTCCATTCTACGGAATCTTAATCATTACGCATTGGGGCGCATCTTTCTGAACGACGAAATGATGATAATTTCGTTTGTACGTATCTTCTCTGTTTATTTTTTGGTTATCCACACCCCTTTTGCAACCAGTAAAAACATGACGTTACATCAAGCGTTGACGTTAGCCATGAGTGATTCGACTCAGAATCAAGTTACCGTGAGTCGTGGCAACACTTCAAGGCATATATAACGAGGTAAAGCCGTGTCGTAGCGTGCAACATTGCTTTATGGGAGTATACAGTAAGTATGCAGTTACTTGGGCCGCAATCCTCGGCCGCACCGACCTCAACAATGCAACAAGACCTGCCGGAGAAACAAGAGTCACCGAAGTAAACGTGGAAAATGTTTATAAATACATTTGATACAGTACCTTGTGCTTGTTTCACGTAGACAGGAAAAAGGGGTGCATTTTATTTTTTTCGAATTTTTCTCTGGAAAATAAAATTAATTTATGCTTCTACGCACCGAAAACCTTCAGCATAGGCTACTTGCATTCCTACTATAGTATAACGTCCTACAATAATATAGTCGCTCGAATACTCACTGCGATCATAGGATTCGAGTGTTTAGTCAGCAGGACTATTCCTGCGCAGATATTTTGGTGTCCCGCCAGAGGAAATTAGTTTAAAATAAACTTACGTAAGAGAAGTAGGTGTCAAATGATGACCAACTGCCCTTGAAGTATTCCTAAAGACATTTTCGACAGGGTTCACGGTCGAGTTTAAACATTTCATCCCCGAGTGGATATTCCGTACGTCAGCGCCAGCTCGAGTTAACCTTAAAATATCACACGAGTTATTCTCGATTATCCTTAGTATCTGAGAATTGCCAGTAATCCTATAGGCAAAGGTCAACCGAGAAGATACTGAAACGTATCGATAAATCACTTTAAATCAGAATTCTGCTTTGGCACGTTCCACAACCGTGGCGCAGTTCAACTGGTTTTTCCTTTTTTTGACGTACGTGATCAGACTGGAAGCTGATTTCAAGCACTGTGAAGAACCGATACGTAATACTGACATATATGCCGTCGCCCTTGAAAGTAACAGTGAAACGTAGGATTACGAACAAAATAAAGAAGGTCTCGCCTTGATTTGGAACAAGTCGCCATTGTCACGAGTGGTATACGTACGTGAAATACATTCGAGCGGGCAATTTCAAAATAGGTCAATCGTCGTAGCTATGGGTGCGCGGGAAAGACCAAGAAAACTCTGGCAGACTTGATATGACTTTTAATTTCTGCCTAATATATAATCTGCATCTGCATATAACTACGTATGTCATATGTGCACAATCCGTGCACGCCTCTCGTATGACTTTATGTAATCTGTTTACTGAAATTATGACAACTAACGAGCAAGTGATAAAATGCCGTTGCATTTTTCTCAAACTTTATTTGTTTTGTCTGCCACTGTCAATACTTTCAATAATATTTTAATTTCAATAATGAACCGCTGCCCCAGTATCGTCACCCCAGACAACGCGTACCGTCCAAAAGTCGCCTTTAAGATACTGATAATACGACGGAAATTAACTTTCGGACATCTTGAAAAATAATTAAGACGAACCAATTACATGATGCGTGACGTATAAAAATATCATTAGAAAGTGATATCTTGTGTGGATGCTTGGTGAACCAGGACTCTTATGAGTATTTTTATGAATGACATCCCACGCATGCACATATATTCGACATGTCCCACTCCGTCCTACCGTCGCTCCATGAATGGCGGACAATTATGTTTTCTTTTGAATTTCATGCTAGTTGTAGCTGTTCACCCACGTGTACGAGGAAGTGGAAATATCTGCTAGTCGATCTCTGTGCTCGCATATGCCTTCATTCTTCTTACACACGTGTGTACTATATACTATAATATACTCATAGGTGGGATACCTTACGATTTATCATTTCCTCAATGCTTTTTGCCCCCAAGTCATTCGGAGTTAAACCGATACAAAAATAAAAGTCAAGATCGTCGTCCCTGTATACGCGTCGTCACGGCTCCGTTCGTCGTGACGTTATGCAAGCAAGGGCGTGTCCACAGTGACGTCACGGCCGACGTAGAGCCGTTAGGCTAAATAATAGGATCGAAAAGCATCGAGAAAACTGAGCTTGTGAAATATTCAGTCGCACAACGAGGAACATAGGGAAAAAGTGGGATACAGGATACTGTAGGAAGAAAAACGCGACAATTATATTTTTATATTTTATTACGAATCGAGCATAACGTATATACAGCAACGATTATTTTTATTCTTTTCTATAACAAAAAACCATCATCGGTAACATCTTAAACGAGTATAACGTATCGTAATATATATATATATAATATAAGGTGAATATGTATAACTAAAAACGAGACTAAGAATCATATAGGTACTAAAAACCGTGACGATTGATTGCATAATAAAACGAATGATATGGTGACTTTTTACGGCTCATAGATAATAAAAATATAGGACGATAATATACAATGTAAAGGCACAATTAACAAGGGATCAATGAACGATAATACGACTAATAGAGTGAGGGTCAAGGGTGGCCAGTCCCAGGACGTAAAGAAAAGAATAAGAAACGCCAAGAAGATACCGCATCTATATTTACAAGAGCTTAACGACCTTTCTTCTTTCAATTTGATTTTAAGTGTTAGCCTTATTATTTACATATTTATAGTCGTATTAATTAACATTATTACAAGGTAAGCTATTCAGTCTTACGGCTCTCTAAGACAAGAGTATTCGCGAGTTTACGACTTGCTCGTGCCGCGAGCGAGAGAAGCGAAGAAGCCAAAACGGAAAAAAAAAAATTTTCACGGACGTATTGACTTTCAAATAACGATCGCCTTTTTTCCCTTTTTCCATTATCACGACTAATCCTAATCTAATCTAACCTTGTATAATCACTCCTCGTGCCTTAGAAACTACGGAAGCCACGATTAGGATCACTAGCGAGATCCATGACCCGAGCCAAGATTTCACGTATGTAAATGCCCGAATTTGATAAGCTCCTCGGCATATCAAATTCGTCCTTTACCAAGCGTCACTTTTCAAATTTTTCATTTCAACATCCAATCCGACACGTCCAATTCCTTTCACTCTGTTCTGGCTTTGCTCGAGCAGCCCCAATGGAAGACAGATTCTCGTAAGGCCTTACACATACATTACATATAATATCCTGATTCGCATATTGTCAATAGAAATAAATACAGGCATACACTTTTTTACACGCTCCAATTAGTCGGGCATTCTCACATATATACACGTGGCTGTCTAACATACGCTCGGGTATAAAAATAAATATCGCAGGAATACAATACTCTTACGCATTATTTCCGTTTCTCCTTCTCTTTACTTTCCATCGTTTTTTCTCTCAACATCCATTTCTCTCGATACACTTTGATTTTACGCTTATCAGTCTCTCGCGTTCTCATTCGCTTTACACAACCGAACGTCTCACGTGCCTCTCGCACTTAACAAGCTTCGCGACTTCCAAGGGTCACGCAATTCGATCTCTTTAAACCTTACGGAGGACTTTCCACGCGAAGCTTCTTCGTCGATTTTCTCTCGTTCCCCAAAGCTCGGTTTATCTCTCTACGTTCCGGGAACGGGTGTTAACAGTAACGATAAAACATATAACAACGGTAATAGGGATAATGAACGAACAGCGGCAGCTAATAACAATAATAATGGTAATAGTAATGCATCGTACCGACGGCACGAATTCCCGGTCGGTGATTTTCTTTCGAACGGACCGACGACAAAAAAGACAGAGATAACTGACTAAGGTAAAGAAAAATGTTTACTAAAAAGTCCAAATTATGTGAAAATTCGCATTTAACGAAGGAACCAATCTCCTGTATATGTTCTATCTTTTTCTTTTGAAAATACAACTCACCGACAGGGAACTTTGACTTGGCAGCGGAACTGTAGGACTTGTGCGTCGGAACGTGATACGATGTATGACTTACATAACCTACGACCTTTTATATTTTCAAGATGACGAGCGAGCTTATATAGTCTTACGCTAGTACAGAGGCTTGTATCTGCCAAATTGACAGGCAGGTTAAAATTGGGGAGGGGCGTAATGCAGATTTGACGATGATTGACGACCGAGGGATGAATGGGTTTCATTGACTGGGTCGAAGATAAAAATGTTACTGAAAAATTGGGATTCCGCCTCGAGTCACGTGATAAGGCTACATCACCGAAAAACGTTTCGTGAGCGCGATGATCAAAGTTCCTTAGAAATATAAGCTTCTGTCTTCAACCTTATTTATTTCGTCTTTTTTCTTTTCCCTTTTCTTAGCCAGCATCATCGGCCACAGAAACGTATCACTGTATATCTATATGTATGTACAATCTTCTAGACCGCAACAGATTCGAGAATTCACGAATAGCCCCTACATTGATTTGAGCGTGCTCGTATCCGCGTACACGCGTCTCTTGGATTCCTTCCCAAAGGAGAGGAAGTAATAAAGGATACGATTAAAAGAATATAAAAAAAATAAGAGAAAAGAGAGACGCTGTCGCTTGTAAATTCTGACCGATGACGTAAATCCTTGGGAACTTGAGCTTTACCAAATTGCCCACGTTACTTTACTTGGACATATCCAAATATATATCCGGTGCTCCGAAATAATTCACGATTACGTATAACGACAGCCCGCTGGAATAAGAATACAAAATCTCAATTAAATTCAACGTGCACGCCCATATAATTATGTACAACGCGAGCGAGGACGTAACAGTAGCACCGATAAATATTAATAACAATAAAGAGATAAGATAATTACGTATATATATATATATATATATATATATGTGTATGTATAAAGATGAAAAGAGGAATAATTGATAAAATGTAACCCGGGACAGTTGAAGGTTATTTCAGTTAATCGCTCCCTCGATCAAAAGTCCTTATTCCCGTGATATGAGACTCCCTCGTTTCTCCAAAGTATATACAACAATTATTAGGTACAGTATACAATTTTTATCAATCGCTTCGACGCATCCCTAATGACGCACGTGATTGTAACAAGATCGATAAGGAGGATGAACAAAAGTTGTTTATTCTGCATCGTCACAGATAATGGGAAAGCTTGTAGTTTGGTTTTAGAAAATTGTCTCCGTCGATACCAATTTTTCTCCATCCTCCTCGTGTACAAGATCACTTCTCAACAGGAAACAATAACCGTAGGCACTTTTACGCACGTGATAATAATACAAGAGGATACGACAGACAGTATAAGAAAGAAAGGGAGAGAGAGAGAGAGAGAGAGAGAGAGAGAGAGAGAGAGAGAGACAGAGCGTACGTTCGATATAATTTATAGTGACATTACTCCCTTATTGCCTTCATCCTCTGTCTCTATCTCTTTCTCTCTATCTGCCTTTCTCGCCCCGTCCACAGTCGTTCGCATGATCTACGACCACCTACATTTAACGAACACTCACTCAGTGTGGCTGTAGCTTAAAGTTAGCGTGGAACGTGAAGAAGAGGACGAGCAGCGATCCAGTGTAGTATCAGCAATGATATCCAGTGATGATAGTAGCAGTAGTAAATAGTAACAGCCGTGATATCGGTAGTAATGGTAGCAGCGTTATCACGAAGCATAAGAAGGAGCTGAAGGAAGTGAGGACATATGATTATTATTAGGAAAGTGGTATACGAAACAATTTCAAGTAGTTTTCTAAGAACGAAATATTCATGACAGCGGAATAAAGTTTGATAAGGATTACGTGGATAAGGATCCTTCCGTGGAATAATAATCAGGTCTGCGAACAATGGCAGCAGCCCGTCAATAGGTTTTTGGCACAGCGAATTCACGTTGCTCGCAAGTATCTGAAACAGGCAATGCCAAAGAGAGACGTTTATGAATCCTGTATAGAAATTACCATAGGGTGTATGTGTACAGGAGTGAAGCCAGTCAGCAATAAGTATCGCCCTGAAGTTATCGCCGGTACGATAATCGTTTCACGTCGCACCAGTATATCGCGTGAATCGAGTGTCGCTTCGCGTATCGAGAATAGGCTCGAAGAAGCAGACGCGACGGGGAAGGAAGGAGAGTGCATTGGCGCGAGACCTCCATTGCTCCTGCGGTACGTCCCACGCGTCTAGACGACTTAAAGTTTTATGGTGCGCGGGGACTTGACGTTGCTTATGGCTGCGTCTGTGCGTCGGTGCACGAGCGCCTCCTTATGGAATACGTGCCTACTTTGCCACGCCTCGACCGGTAAGGCGACCTGTCTGGCCTGCCGTTAATGTCCGCTTACCGCCGCACGATTATACAGGCATATATTTATACGAACGAAAAGAAGAAGGAACAAGTCGCATTCAGCGTTTCGTCTCGGAAGCTGGAGGCAGAGGAGATTAAATTTGTGAAGACATTCGACGTCGGGACGAGCAGTGATACAGGCTGATAATTTTTTGTACTATCGAAGTCAATGACGTTGAACAGCTAAATCTTTCCGTGGACGAACTTATACTTTCTGTTGAAATATCGACTCGGTCTTATCGGCCGTTTAATGGGGTACGCGACTAGCGCACTTTCCGTAATGGTAGACGCGCGTTACACGTGGTTCTGTACTATTATTATATTTTATCTCTATTTTCTTCTTTCAATCTAACGCCCTCTTCCCGTATCCTTAGTAACACGTGGCGATCGGTTATAATTATATTTAGAGGTTCCAATTTTGTACGGTCCCTGGAACCAATTTGTGATAATCACGTGACTTGCTGTTTATACAGGAGCATAAGAATCGAATGTATTAGTCGGAATTGACAGCTGTGCATCCTGTGAATTTGTTGTGTATTTTGACAGCCGTCAAAATATAACTAACGTACAAGCTTGTGCACAGACAAGGCGGATACTTATGGAATGTAATTATTTATGTATGGATTATTGCTATATATCTTCGTAACGCGAAGATACGAATGAAAAGCAATTCGCGATTGGCACTAAATCGGAAAATTACCCGGAGAATCAAAAGAGAACAGATAAATATGGCAAGTTGTCGCACTGCTCGTAGTAAGTACCGCTTTGTAGGTTATGGAAGGAAGCTAGTTATTTAATAAGTTCCACAGGAGGGAGACCCGGTCGACGCTTCGAGTTTCTAACGATAGTTTCGTTCTTCGTCTCGTAGAGGATTGTGGGGGATAGCGTGGCTATTTATAGAGAGAAAGTTTTAACGGTCTCAAGGAGAGTCGCGTGAACGGGCGATAACGAAACTTTCATGAACTCATAATCAGAGGGGTACGTCGAATTCGGTGTTACGCGCATACGAGTGCCACGTGACACACTGGGCGAATAGGAATTCGCGATGAGAAATAAAATGTGCAAATTGCCTCGATTTAACGAGATAGTCAAAACACGTACATGTATACGATAGTACAAAGCTGGCAAGACCGCAGATACCCAAGTGGTTTATTTCGTCCGGCGCGCAAAAGCAGACTAAAAATATCATCGGTCACTGGCAAGTGCTGTCGCGTAAGCGAAAATTAGAGGCCAACAAAAATAAACGTACAGTAAATACGCGTCTAGTGTTTTTCACGGAAGGTAACCGTACGAAGTTTAAATGATCATAGACTCACCATAAAAATATAATAGATCCGTTTCCAGCTCTGAGCCCGGTCCAGGCTGATTTCCGGTTTCCGTCGAAGACGCGGATGATTTTCCTTGTACGCTTTTTCTTTTCTCTGTCTCGTTCGTATTCTCGTCACGCTCCCTTTCCCTCTCTCGTTCACTCGCTATACGATGCATTGGATAATGATTGGAAAACTGGAAGATCTTTACGTCTTTGTACGTAACTGACGTCAGGGGCCAATTTCTAACGTCGTTTCCTTCGCCTCTCTCCCTATCGCTCTTTCTCCCTCCCACTCGCCCCTCTCTTCTTTTATAGCAATCACTTGAATCGACGTCCAACATCACCAATACGGAGTGTCATTGGTGAGATGATGCCAGGAAGCGAACTCGCTCCAAGTTTGAATGTTGGTCCTCCTGGCGTCCGCCAGACGCGTGTCATCCCGCGAATCGAGACCGTCCCTGAGTACGCCATTGTTGCTTATCGTCAAGGGATTCGAATTCTTGACCGGGGACAGTGGCTGAAACGAACGGATAATTCACGATAGCGCAACTTCGGCCTCTTTGCAATTGGAGAATTCTCAGGTAAGGTGGCGAATGAGAATTGAGAGAATAAAAAGAGAAACATAAGAAAAGCCAGATCAAGCGACAGCCTTAAGATTAAACAGCAGCACTCGCGTCACTCATTGTTCGCGCATGCGCGCTAAACAAGGCTCCCATTACATAACAAGGCATTAACTCTCGGTCGAAGCGCACATTAAGACTTAAGGAGAGCTTGATTTTTAATTTTCCTCCGGTCGAAGTAACCACGCACGTAAACACTCGGGCACGTGATTCTATGCACTGTTAAACAAAAACAAAAAAAAAAAGGAAACCAGGAAAAAACGAACGAGTGCCATTCAATGTGGAATACGATTTCCATCTTCCTGGCGCATGCCTCTTTACATCAAGCAACATAGGAGGAACGGCGAAGCAATTTCCTTAGGAAAGTTAGTCACAGCCCATAAGAGATAGTCGTAAGAGCAACGGCACTTGCAGAAGGAAGGAAATACGTGTCAATAGCGAGTAAGCATTATTGACCAGCAGGAAATCCCTTGAGACGCCGAATAGTCATCAGGAAGTCAATGCTCTTCTTCTCTTGTATATTCACCTCCTGTTTCTTTCGCACGACGTAATTCGTCCCCCCGTTATTGTCCCAGTACTCCTTGCCGTCGATGCAATAACGAACGCAAAACTCGATCTTGTCCGATTTGACAGGTAGGGTCAGCCGGAAGCGGAAGGTGTCGTAGAGAACAAGCGCCGCCTGCGGTGTCCCAGGTTGCTCGACGTACGTGCAGTAAACATCCTCGTGCGACACCCAAGAGTCGCTGCTAACCCTGACGATGACCTCCTTGTCGTAAGCCAAATTCTTGACCTTGACAGTACCGACCAGACACTGTTCGGCCTCGCGTACTATGACGTTCTCCAGACTGACAGCATCCAGGTCCAGCTTCTTACGAAAGGCTAGATAGTCGCTCGCGGGTTGAAGGAACGTCGGCGCCCAGGGCGTCGCGACGGCCTCTGCTTTGACACCTCTCGTCACACCAGCTAGATAGGCACTTGTCCACAATGGCGGTACGTTGCTGGGTTCGGACATCACGCGTACCTAAAGTCATCAAAAGACAAGCTCCAATTAATTTCGTTTCCTCTGCCAACAATTTTATATTTATTATAATCCGTATCTATATGTATATGCACTGACGCAAGTGCCCTGTTAGGCGGATAAGTACACGCAACGCTAAGTCCATTGCGGTAGGTCGTGGCTCGATACTAAACACAGGACAGACCCCTACCCCTGTGACCGACTTACTATTTGAAAAAAAATAATAAAAAACCCCCCAACCACTACCTAAATTGCGTAAGCTGTACGTGCGTAAGCGCGCGCCTACCAAATTCACGTAACGTAGGACTTAACGTGATAAGAGAGACGCGAATGTTGATTAACGCGTCGCCCATGATGATTAATGAGCATTAAATTAAGCGATTCCCGTCCAGTAAAATCGAATTTTAATCCATCTCGTTAATTGATAAACGAAAGGCGCGTCGATTATTAATTACCAGGTTTTAAGACTCATAAATAAATAACGAGGCCTACGTGCCGTCGGACACTCCCAGTAATAACTTCGCGATCTTCGAAAACAATTCTGCGACACGTCCAGGATTAATTTCGTGTCGTCGATAACGATTATTCAGCCCGACGTCTCGAATATCATTATTGATCCCTTATCGGTTACATTCCTCATTTCCATATTTGTCACTCTCTCAATCCCCCCTTAAGCCTTATCCAATGACGTATATCGACATTCCGTTCGGTTCGCTTTACCTGTGTTAACGGACGGCCGCGATCGTCCGCAAAGACCACCCTCTTCTTTTGCTTGTTGTTCTGCAGACTGTTCAACGGCAGAGAACCAGTCGACAAGCATGGTCTTATCCTAGGTGGTACAGATCTGGTGTTGACCGTAGGTGCGGTGACCACCAGAGGACTGTACAGTAAGGAACTGTAGACCGGAGGACTGTGCCCCAGAATAAGTTCGGATGGCATGGCTATTGAACACATTAAGACCTGGAACAAAAAAAAAATAGGAAAAACCAAAAATTATATAAAAAAACCAAAAAATTCGAGACATAAAATAAATGGAAAGCGACGATAATCATTTTTCACGCATCCACGTGCGAACGCGCGTAGCGTAAAATTGCGTGACAACGCTGAGAACGAGACGAGAAAAGACGGACGTATTTTTATCCCCTACATCAAAGTCAAGATTTACCCGACGCGACTCGATATCAGGGAATTCCTTCGTAGTCGACTAGCCAGAATTCCAATCGAAAGCGTCCGATCCACTAAATCTCTAATTACTCAAGTACACATTATCTTATCTTGCGATACCGAAAATTCGCATAAGAGACATTCCAGGCGTTACGTCATCGTACCAACGGCCACTGGACTTGGTAGTATACGACTGATAACGCTCTTATCGCTGTGAAAGATCTCCTTTGCCATTCTCATCTGCACTCTCTAAATCCTACCCACCTTTTCTTCTGCTGAGCATCCTTCTCCCCCTCACCCGCCACCACCCCTTTGCCACATCTTCTATCCTCTACCAGGAGGGGTTTTAGGTAAGCCTCTTACATCTTATCTGACACATCGACTATTATCTCATTATAACCAACATTCCAAACTTACTTAGCAGACGCCACTTATCAGCTGTGAATCTGTGGCCGTGTTATCAGCCCCATGGTCACGCCACTATCGGGAGATAGCCGAAGCTTCCGTTCGTGCTAATAGTAGCGTCCGAGCGGCAGACAGTATCGAGACATTGGTATGCTGATAGTAATCTATCGTGTTATATATATATATAATAGTCACAATTGATAGACGTTACGAGTATGGAGAATAACATAAGTCTCTCCCATACGTTTGATACGAGTAAACAGGCTACGTTTGGGTATCTCCCAATGGTAATTCGGAACAGTCATAATATTCAGACTATCTCTCTCTCTCTCTCACCTTTTATATTTTTTATGTACTTAGCTTTCTTCGGCACAGCCAAGACGTTCAACGTTTTACGTACGTGCCCGATAGGATTCTTGAAACTGGGTCACGTGTGCAAGCAGACGTACACATACGCCAGCACGCGTGGACCGTAGCGTCAATTACGAGCGAGTGCGTGATGTATATTCAACGGGTTGTATCGTCGGGACGATAATGCGCCAAACAGAACCAGGCAATTCATCGTGACTTGTGAATATATCTTATATCGTTCGGCAATCGTTGCTCGTGAAACACATTAGCCAGGCTAGATAACTGTGCGATACTTTTAACCCTTAGCAGTGGACGTTTCTCTATTTTCTATATATCTTGGTGGCTGAGTCGAGTGCAAAGGGTTAATAGAGAATAAAATGGTACCCAGGGGGGTCGCTTCGTACGAATCTGATATATACGTGTGTATATAATAGCAACCTGAAATACCATCTGTTTACAATTCGCATACTAAGATACGACAAGCGTTAATCCACCGGTATGAGCTGAGCTATATATCTATATATCTATATCCACGTCTACGAACGATAATCGCAGTACGCATCGAGCGAAAGACGATACGTAAATTGCGCAGCCGTTAGATAATTTTTTCCGCAATTATCGTCTCCACGAAACGACGTATCGCGAGGAGTCTGCGGCAACGCCGATTTCTTGGAACTGACGCAACCGCCGCGCGATATCCTGGGGAGTTTCGTCAGAAGTGATCCTGACGCCAGAAAAAAAAAAAAATAGCGCAACCCATAAAGAAGCGGTCCTCGACAAACGTTAACCTAAAATGTCGGACGCCAATGCAGTCGCACCGTGAAACTGCGTAAGGTCCGATTCCTCCGTGCACCGGCGCTCTCGTATGCTGGACTTCCTGACAGCCTAAGGTCGCGCCCGTCATACGATACGGGGCTCGATGACGTCATACGGCACGGCGGCTTCGCGCGGCCGAAGACAAAACAGCACAAAAGGAAGATAGTGTGACAGGCGCAAAAGTGTAAACTCGTTCTCGGCGAGCTCTCCGGAACGTTCCCCGGCGACTGTAAAGACGGATTGCGTATTTCCAGAAGTGCATCGCGAGATAAAAGAGCGAAGGCCGAAATTTGCGAAATACATATATACATATGTATGTGTTCGGCCAAGAAGCTAGAAGCGATAAGGAGCGGAGAGGAGACCTTCTTTCATGCATTTGCGAATAGCGAAGCGGCGTGACCTTAGACAGCTCGGAATTGAGATACGAAATCGCAAGGTCGATTCCACGTGCTAAAATGATGACGCGAAGAAAAATTCCACGCGAGGACGACACTGCGTGGCTGACCTCACTTGAGGATAACAATGACAAGTAAGAACGATGCCAACCAATCACGCGGTACGCCTAATAATTAACGATCGGCAAATCAGCACGATAACCGGCAGACCGGCACGAGTGCAGATGCACGTGTTAGATGTATATATTAAAGTAGCCGCTCGTGGCGCCACTACGCGGACTTATTGTTAGTTAACCTTATTTCCTCATTCGACGTACAGAGACTAGAAAGACGGGGGAATTTCTCAAGGTTGAACGATCGAGAGAAGATCGAGGAGATTCGGCGTATCGGCAGAATTGAAAAATCCAGTAAATTGTTTATAAAACAAACGATACAGTTTTTAAAGATACTTCGACAGCATGGACGAACGCATTGGATTTTACGGTGCGTTGTCGCATATCGATGCAGCGATTGAAAGCGATCGATAATAAATTATCGAATATCAAAAACATCGGGTGAACTCATTCTATGGTGCAAAAAGTTCGCCGGTATATCTGAAGCTCGTTAAGTTCCGAAAAAAATCCAAATCTACGAGTAATAATTTCCAAAAACATCAGCGGAACGAAAAAATTCAATTTACCATTACCAAGCAGAGTGGCGCGCGTAAACATACCGGGAAACGTTGCATCGCGTGAAAATAGCGTGAATTGAGAATTCAAAAAAGAAAAAGAGCTTCAAATCAACCATCAACTTGTCCGAAACGACGAAACGACATTACAGCCGGTTTCTCTTCTAGACAGACGCAGATAGAACCGGAAACTCCTCTGAATCGTATTCCTTTTCGCGAATATCAAAATAAGAATCGACTCTGCGATCGACGTTAAATATTTTTTGCGACACTTACCCAGACATCGTCCTTCCTCGGAACAGACTGAACCGACCCAGTGATATCGCACGCATTCCCAGTAAAATGTCTACACGTGTGTTTCGAAATTCATTTAATTTCCTCCTATTATCAGCACACCGTGTATACTCATTCAGACCTTATTCCTCGTAACATTTGTCAGCGCAGCTCCCAATGACACGTATAAGGCGAAGTCCCCGCCCTCTCTAATTAATACCTTAACTCGTCGCCCCAAAACGTCATACGCGAATCGTCATCGGTCACACGAAAAACCAAGCAGATATACATTTTCAGCATAGCACGCCCATCTTCGGATAACTTCGCGCCAGTTAAATATGCGGGGGAACCTCCGGCAGCCGATCAAAAAAAAAAAAATACTGCGAGTTATACGGGTCCCAAAAATTTTTCCAGTAGGATCTAATAAAAGCCCAAGAAGGTTATACGCTCCATATGAAAAATTCTATAACACACCTACGTCCAGATACGATCCTCTCGACACACATAAATACGCGCAAAGAATAAATCAACCGTATACAAAAAGTTCCGTAAATGCATTTATTGCGCTGGACACACATTGTCGCAAACGCGTTCCATGCGTCTGGTTCAGAAATGATATTTCCCGTTTAAAAAAAAAAAAGACTGAAAATAACGTAAAATCATAAATTCACTCGCCCATCCATACGTCATACGGTATATACGCGCGGTACGTGTAAAAATATAATCCGAAGGATGAGGTATAGAGGAGTTCGAAGGTCACGCTGCTAATGAGTAACAAGCTCGTATTATGAATTACATATTTACGTGCAATGACAATCGGATATCCATGAATATAAATGGTCGAGGATCGCGTCCTCTCGTCTTACCAAGGTAACGCGTTTCGCGAACGAATATCGTCCTTGGCCCAATTTCACGTCTTCCTGCTAGAATCTATTTCGAGATTGGCATTTCAATCGACCACCTTACGGAACCAGAAAGTAATAACAATAACGGGACATTTTTTCGATAGAAATATCCGTACAATGCATAAGATCTGTAATGCCAAGCACGATAGGAGCGTTCGGGATTGACGAATATAATTAAAGCCGAATGAAAGACAGGAGTGATGACGTGCGATGTACGTTTGAATTTCCACTCTTTGAATGTCCGGATTATGTGAAGCGTCGTTGAGGCTTCTAGGAGCCAAAAAGGTAAACGAGTTGTCGATTTCATATATATATATATAGTATTTAACATAGAGTCGAGGTTGCGACGAAGAATTAAGGAAAAAAAAATTAGCAATATGCAACAAGAAAAAAAAAAGATCAATTGCAATTATCTACGACCATCGGTATCGCCTGACACGCATGGACCTTGTTATCAATAAATGATTCGAGCCAGACGATGCTAGTTTGTGTACTGCACACGTGTTTCCATAATGCTATCCGTGGCGCGACGTAGCAGATAGTGAAAAGACGATAAAGCGGCAGCCTGTCGAGTAGCGAGAATAGGATTTAATACTGAGCATATTGACAATTTTGTATAAACGTATTTTTGGCTTCGAAAGGATCAAATGACACGTCGATGGTACGTTTAGTGCCAGCAAGAAAGAACTATTGATAAACGTTATTTCACTGATGAGACCAATATCGTCAGGTGACACCTTATGTAAACGTTTCCGGGTGAAAATTTGGCCAGCTTACATGCACGAGTGTGCGTACGTATATAGACACGTGTTATCGTAAAACGTATTCGAGTTTAAATATTAGACGCGAATAATTCGCGAAATATCGACGAAACAGCCGTTTCGCAATTTCAATCTAACGATCACGAAATGTTCACGTTATCGAAACTTTCCCGAATACACGTCGTAAACATACGAGAGATAGAGCGATAGAGAGGGAGGGTGGAGGGGAGAGATAGAATATCAAGCAAAAAATGTTAACCCATGTGTCGTATCTTCCCCCTCTCTCTCTCTCTCTCTTACTCTTTCAATTTCTAATTCCCCCGCCTAGTTTCACCAGCTACGCCACTGCTAAAAAATGTCGCAGCTCGAACTTGAAGCAGTGCGAATACGCATCAGTTGAAGCCTCGGGCGTGTTCTATTTTTGGCAGCGTCGAATAATTTTACATAATCCCCTGCGGCGTCTATAAATAGACGCGCCGCGTCCCGGGAACCGATTTGACTTTGGTCGTAACAGCGATAGCGCGAAAAAATATCTCTCGAGAAAGAAAGGGGGGAAAAAAAAAGAAGCATCGAACTGAAGTAAAAAGTTAATTTTCAAGAATCTACTTCGCAGCATCGTCCCGACGTCGACTCGTTCCTGTCTTTTTCGATTGATTTAGAAACGCGGAAGGGAAGAACTGCACGAGAATCGAGCGACTGCCGCTATTTATAAACTCGTCCCACGTTTAGAACGCCCTCTCGCTCTCGCCGTACGTTTATCCTTCCACCTCGTCTCCTTATTCGTCTCTTTCATCCCAGGTGTCTCCATTGTTCTACCAAGCCACACTCCCACGTATACGAGTGACATAAAGGCCATTCCTACCAGCTACAGGTATACTTGCCTGCTTAGAGTACCCGTACCGATACTCGAGATAGAAAGATTCGCGACATTTGGCCGCTCCGACGTTCTGATATTGACTTGAACTACTGGTGGCGCTTGGTAAATTCTCATCACGTTTCTTTTATTTTCGAGTGTCTACAACACAAATGCATTATACAACGGGACACTTAACGTTTGACATTAGTCGAGACTTGACTCCGAGCAAAGTTCAAAAAGTCATCCAAGCGCCCTCGATGTATTTATTTGCAAACAGTTTTGCGGTAAACATACGTCGTGTAAGATAATAAAAAGTGCAAAAAAAAAAAAGACGAAATTGTTTACACAAATATTTGAGCGGCAACTTTTTTTTTTCTCGTTGCTCCATCTGGCCGCACAGAGCCAAAGAATTTCACATTATCGAGAGACTCTCGGGTGTACCATTCGTGCGGCATTCCCCTTGCGTCGCCTTCGCGACTCACCCGATTCAAATGTAAATAAGAAAGTATGCTCAGGCGTCGCGGCGCGAGTAAATATTAAAAGCGCTTTGCACGTCAAACCAACATCGCGAATTTGTCTCTCGATTGGCGCTTGGTCGTTAATTATTATTAGAAGAAAAAAAAAAAACTTGTCTCAAGGTCGTTTTTTTCCAGGTGCCATCGGCTGATTACACATTACCTTATACACCCATGTGTATATATATATATTTTTTTACTCTAAACCTGTCTATTATGAGTATTAATAAAGCCAAACATACGTTCTGAACCCATTCAGTTTTATCGACGATTATATTCCTGCTCTCTCAATGGTATCAATACGATATGCAATTAAGATACCACTGCATGAGAAAAAATCGTGAATCTATTTTCGGCTGGACTACTCGATTAGTATACTCCGATAATGAGATTCATTAAAATCCACTGTACGAATGGTCAGTGTCGGTGACGTTGCATTATCGCTCCTTTGATTGTATTAAAAATCAAAGAAAGCCGCTTCGAGATATTACAACGTATTAACGAACTACTGATCTAGGTTAATACGGACAGAATTAACAATAATAGCGAGGACCACAGGGGGTTCCTATTGGTTTCATACATTTCCAAATCTACGTTTTTTTTTTTTTCTTTAAAAAAAAGCATTCCTTTTTTCACAGCTTTCAACCCTGGAATGCCTACAAGCTCCGAAGAGTAAGGTATAGAAAGAGGGATACATGGTCCGCTCGACGTGGCAGAGTTGTTCGGCCGGTTTGGTACGATCACTAAAACCAGCACCGACAATCCGGAGACTAATCTATATTCTGAGCGCTTAGACGAGAGACCAGGTGAGGTTGGATAGCTTCTTGTACGAGGCTCCGTAGTGGAAGGATTTAACGCTATAAGGAATTGTACGAGAAGGCAGTTAAAAGAACCAGAATGGAATTCCGATTCTGCAATTCTTTTTCATATTGGGTATAGCTCGCGACCTCCATCGCCGATTCCTTCTGTGGGGTCCAGATTTGCTGTTGCGTACTGCCACCAGCATATAATGAATATTTCGAATTCTTTGTACTTGTGTAAAAAGAAAGTGGTTGCAGGTACCACGAGACTTGTTATACTGTACCGATTGGTAAATGCGGATTAGAATTTTAGCACGTGTTACTGAGTACGACGTATAAATAAATATAGAACATTCAAGATGCTACGTCACTGGGTAGCAAGTGTGGAAGGCAGTGAACTCCGACCGTGAGATCTTAAGTAATCTAACCATTAAATAACGTCTGTGTCTCGGTCGTTGGTCAATATAAGTCAAAGCAGCTGGCCAATGTTAGCATATAATTGTTTAAGTACGTTAACTCGGCAAATATAGCGACTAGATTCATGTTTGAATAATCATTACTGTACTAAGAAAGTCTATTATATTGTTGAATAAGAACGTGATCGGAGTAATAAGGGGGAAAAAAAAGTTTTAATTTTTGGCGCAGAATTGTCAGTTTGAAAATTCAGCCAAAACGCTCGCTCGAGATAATAGAATATTCTGGGCTAGTCTTTGTAGTTCTTCAACGTAGAAGTAGAAAGCAAATATTGAACTTTTCTTCCGAGCGAAGTTAGCTTCTTCTTACGTCGACACTAGTTACAAGCAGCCGTTAAGTAGACACGTGTGCAAACGTAGAAAATGTTCAATGTAAATTTCGAAAAGCACAGCGGACTTTTAGTTGCGCCGCAAATGAATTTTTCAAAATTTTCTAACAAGATCGTGTCAAGTAACGTTACTGGCTTTCTCGAATTTGACGGTTACGTTCGAAATTTCTTGCCTTTTAGGATTCCTTTAAACTTTGCGTGCTTACTGTACTCGCAGGGTTGTCAAAAGGGATTTTGAAAATCGGTAAGAGCAAAGCATTTCTCAATATGTCTTTCCTTTTCCTTTAGAAACTAGTTTCCCTTAGCGACTACGTGCCTCAATGAAGAGAAACTTGACTTCCCGAATTTTCAGCACTTTGACTACTCGTACTAATAACCAATGTCAACTCTCGTGGCATGCACGACACGTTCGGGGGCATCAAAACAAATATATTGACAAATTGAAGAAAAAAAAACAATTTTAGCCTGAAAATGCCACAGAATTTTGTAAGCAAATTGGAACGTGAGAATATCACAAGAAGCTTACGCATAAAATATATATAATTTCTCAATTTAAATAAGACATTTCTCAAGAAGCACATATGAAGTCTCAAAACTTACTTGTTATTGCAGAAGAAAAATTCCAAAGGTAAAAAATTTGATTCCCACGGTGTATTCTCTTCGTGTACTCTTCCCTCTTCGTATAAATCGACGCACAATCTTAATAATTAATATACTTCTTCGTAATAAACGGTCAACGATCCTCAGAGAATCGTACGATTATTTCTCTCACCGGTACATCCTTTGAGCTTTTAGCTAAACTTGAACGCGCACGAAGATTTATAGATCGTATAAACAGTCTCCAATTAAATTAAATTACAAGTACAGAAGGATAAAAGAAAAAAGAAATTAGAAGAAGAAAAGATCTTTAACGTTTTTCAAGGAAGACTTTACCGCGAATGGCTAGCAAAAGCCTTTTACTTTCTCACACGTTACTCATAGCGAGGGTGTTTATTGTGTCGCGTTTAGATGATTACTAAAAGTCCGTCCGTGTGGTGACAATTTAAATTAGAGCGCGAGAGGCTCAACGGACCTCACAACACTAGCCGGCATCGCCAACTGTGGTTTTTTCGCCCGGCTCTTCTGGTTTGTCTCGTGGCCCCGGCATACAGTGCATGCGCATGCGCAGAGTTGGCCTCGTGTGTTTCACGTGATCGGCTTTCTACAACCAATCAGATTGTCCATTACGCACGTGCAGGGCATTGAGGGAAAGAGACTGGGGCGGGTCTCACGAAATTTCTCAAACTATTGCATTTTCAACCCCCAAGTCACATTCCTGGCATTGAACCGGACGACAAAGGAACGTTTCACATTATCCTTATATTTCACCCTCACTGGCTTCTTCTCTGACTCTGTATATTAAGTATTCATAAACTCAGTATACAGAAACATGTCATAAAAAACGATTTTTGCATTAATAATCGGTGTAACTGCAAGGGTGACCGAATTTCGGTGTCACAACTCTTGCCCTTCCTAGTCTAATCTACGCAGTAAATATTTTTTCTAGAAGAATAACGTTCAAGGGTCCATTGGTAAGTCACACAAATAAACACAGACTTTGATAAGTAAATGTTATAATTAGTCCTGCTGCTGTTTCTTCGCCACTTTATAATTTTACAGCTTATATGCAACCTCCGACCCATATATATATATAATTTAAATGACAGTATATACTTACCAATCGTAACTGTGCGAAGGTCACGTACTCGTTTGTCAAGCCTCTCGCAACGGCAAACCATCAACTACTTCAAGTCTTTCAAGTGATAGTAGCATGCAGAACATCTCATCTTGAGTTTTCGTCTCTTCGTTCGGTTGAACTTGTCAGTGTCCGATAAACAAGATTATTAAAACCTTACTGAACTGCACTTACAAGGCATCCTAATGCAATTATACATTATTCAAATACCACAAAGACCTTGAATTCAATAAATATATAAAATATTTTATTTTTCCCAACATTTATTTATTATTATGCGTTTCTTAAACCCAAGTACAGTTAACTAAATGTAATATCCGACATAAATTCATGTATAAAAATTTATTATCTAATTTGAGTTATCAATAAACAGTCATAAAAGAAATTGATTCCTCAGAGCATCGATAATCCCACGTAATAATTTTGACGAGTATCATTCAAAAATAACTGACCGTTATGCTTTTTATCGCTTTCGAAAACTCTCCATCAATCATTAAATCCTCGTTAACCCTAGTGTGCACGAAAGGCGTCTCCGAGACCCAGTGACCACGTTAAAATGTCTCTTTCAACAGTCACGTATACCAGGGTGAATATGAATAACAACAGAAAAAGCTTTCAATTTTCTTCTCTTGTCCCTGACTGTACCTATTCGCATTCCATACAACGACCATAACCAGTGCCTATTATGGTGCTCCCTAGGGAAGTCTATTTTTAACGGACAATCTTTTAATGTAATCAATTTATCTTCAAAATATTATCTTCGTTCCTCGCAAGGGCCGCGCAGAGTTCTCTGCCACCGAGTTCCTCCGCGCTAACCATAGGCGCTACTTAAATGCCACCGCACGCCCTCTTACAGAATATCCTTGTAACTAGCAACTGCCTTCTACCGTCATGTTCGTGTTACGTGCCATCGTGTATATTGGCGTGACGATTTAAAAAGTTCTTTATGAAGAAGGAGAGAGAGAGAGAGAGTATTATATATATATACATAAGTATATCTGCACATTTTTTAACGTAACAATCACTTTTGACAGCCTTAACAACTTCGGTAAAAACAAATGAATCACACTGCAGAGATATACCAAGGACCCAAGGGATTTCATGCCTGAAATTTATTATACAGATAACTTGAGTCCTCAAACGGTAATTCCTACGTCTTCTGAACATATGTAAGAGATTAGTGACTCGTCCTATAGAAATACTGTTAGCCTAACCTTAAATCTTAAAATTGTGTCGTTTGAATGATTGTGAAAATTTGAAAAGAAACAGTCTTTCTTTGGAACTTCATTACACGATTGATACCCATTTACGCTCTGTTATGTCATGACTGTACCTTATACCTCCTGCAGACATACCTTTGAACTCTGTTTGCATATTAATAATTTAACGTCTGTCATCGTAGTTTCATCTGTGTCAAAGTATATGTAGGGAATAACGAGTAATAACGAGCGAACAAATATTTAGAATTTATTGTCATCCCACTATTGCAGCACACGACTGCAATCAATACGGAATGACGTTTTGACAAGGTCAATACTTTTGCCGATGTTTATTTTTTCACAGCTGGACATAATAATCGCTTATACTTCGTCGTATAAGGATATTACGGGGTCGGGGGTCAGTGGAGGTCGATGAAAAATTTCAGAACACTGCATGAGACTAGTAACGTAGTCTAGACGAGGGAGTGTGGAAATTAATAGGAAAAATAAATAAATAAACAAAATTTCTAAAACCAACACGTACCGCCCTCTTGGTAAAGAATCCACTTTAACCTCCGACTAAACGTCAGCAACTTCGGGGATCGTCCTCGACTTTGCAATTTTATGCGGATCGAGTCTAGTAAATATTTGTCGATATAGAATCAAGATCGCGGTCTCGGAGAGGAGCGGGAGGGAGAAGTTTGAAGATTGGAAAATCACCAGGCCGTCTTGAGAATTAAAAAAAAAAGAGGACATTCATCACTACAGACAAATATCCAGAGTATTGCTGACTGGCGAGTAGCATTTTTCCCGAATAGATTCCCTTTCCTCGGTCTTTATCATCTTCTATTTATCAGGGGTCTTTCGAGTTCGCATCATCATCATTAACACCAACGCGCAAGGCAGTGCTGTGAGCGGCGACGAAGTGCGGAGGAACCAGAGAAATTCCAGGCTCTGATTGGTCGAGGAAGGTGTATGTATCTGGAAAACGTTGACCAATGATATTCCAGCGACCCACTGGGTAATCCGTTTACGCCTTTCGAACTTTGATAATTCGTATTATACTTCGTCTTACGGTAATATTACGATTAATTAACCTATCAAAATTAATGACTACTCAAAATTCTATCAACATCCTTAATATTTAATTATTTGAAAATCCAGATCTTTGACCCGGCATGCATAATACCTCTTCTGGATTGAATAGAAATCCGTATTATATCTAAATGTAAAAGACGAAAAATACAAAAAATACGAAAATTACGTAAAACACTCGTATACAGGATAGAAACAATCGTAATTGTCACGTAAATAAAAAATTCTTATAGTAAAAATAAAAATGAATCAATCAACGTCCGACAGTTATCAGCTGATCAATTAATAAACGACATGATAATTTCGTGCGAATATAAATCGATGATCAGAGACGTAAGTCTTGTCTTATAAAATCTTTATGGCGAAGGTACCCCAATCGGGATTTATCGACAATCATATGTATCAGGCTTCACCTATCGATTAATAAATACAAATAATACTCGTGCGAAGCGTGTTCACTGTTGAACTAGAAACTTAAGATAGAAATGATGGTATATAGTTTGTGTATAATATACTTTAATTAGATAAACGTGGCTGTAAAATAAAAAATTATGTAGTTGCGTAGAATTGTATTGGTTCGTAATCATTTAGTCGTTAGACGAGGTGCCCAATGGCCAATGACCCATATCACTCGAGCGATATTACCGGCGCCACTATAAGTAGCCTAAGATAACTTTAGCTTCACTTTGAATATAAGGAAAATCGATCGTCGTTTTATCGTGTACAAAGTCTCTCGGAAGTTTTCAATTACGTAAGAGACTCAAAACTAATCCAAAAAACTCACAGTGCAAAATAAAGATATCGATAAAGTATTAAATCATTTCCCTTTACTAATCTGTCTAGATCTATTGGAATACTACGTATACCATACTGCAACAGCTGGTGATACCAATCTGATGTCTGTTACCAGAATCTATGAAACAACAAATTTGTTACAAATCAACGAGAGCATCGATCACGTGAAGGTCTAATATCCGTTATCATTGATTTTCAATAAAAATATAATATCAAGTATGGATAACCCAACGATAGCTTTCACTTTTATGTATAAACATGCAATACTTAGTTCGCATGTTTACAGCATTGATAAATTCCTTCGGAACAACTGATTCATAATACTATAACCCTATTAAAAGTATAATAAAAACTTCGAAGACTGATTTTCAATTGGCACTGAATAATTGTATTTATTCGTAATACAAGAAAAATAATGAATCAAACCTTATATATCAATTGGTCCATTGAGCATGACACGATGCACTCCCGTCGACAAAGTTCAATAATCCGTGGAATGTTTCTGATTGGTCTGTATAATGTTGTATACACGGTTGATTAGAACTATAAATAATTGCAAGGGTCCGTGAAGCGCGAAGACTGTAAGGAAGAGTTAAGGAAGACAAAGACGAAGAACAAGAAAATGATTCATTGACAGGGAAAGCCGTGACGCATGGTCGTAGTTTATCTCTAGCCCCTTGACGGATGGAAATGAATACACAGTTTGCATCGTTCCTAATTATGGCCAAAGCTGTAGATATATATACACAAACACAAACACATATACGTAGACACGAGATAATAATAGAATAATAAAATTAATAACGTTCTCCCGTTGAAGGTTAGTACTTCGTATATCTCGAGTAAGGTTATGTCCCAATAACTCTTGCGGTACACTAGACACTATGCACGAACTAGATCGCACTAACAATAAGTAAAGTACGGTAGAAATAAACGTTTCATAACATAGTTTCGACCCTGATCTTAGTACGATAAACCACACGAGAATCTGCCAGCCGATAATTATGCTCCTAGCAGGGCGGCCACGCGTCGTTAATAATACCAACGTAATCTCGAGCTAGCGCTCCCTTCTCGTTAGAGTTCCTAGTTTTTTAAAAATCCCGCCAACTCTTAGTATGAAATATGGACTCTAACGAAAAATGTCATACGAATGTATGCAATATATTAGCTTATCGAATTTCAATTACGATTATTAGGATGATGCCTAACCCTGACCGCGGTTACGCGAACCTACAGTATCTATAGGCGTGATAACGTGAGTATCCTAAAACGTCGTAAACCGCATTTTAGTATATTTACATTATAGATGTCTCCTTATCTCACGATTCACTACTCGAGTCAGTCATGGATACTACGCGAAGAAAGGAAGGCACGCAGAAATAAAGAAAGAATAAATGAGGCGAGTAGAGAACTTTAAAAGCACATATTAATAAACAAATTAATAATCTTCCTAAATTTCTGCATTACTTGGAACGTTATTATGTAATGTTTTTCAATTTTTATACAAATATTTACATGTATTGACTTAGCATTTTTTAAATGTGTCAACAAATGTTGCGCAACAGGCTTGACTTCGTAATTTTACAATGAATGAATAAAACGTCATACCTATATCCTCTTTATTATCTAATATCGAACCTGTGTACAATTGTCTTACGCGCACGCCCTTACGGAACGAGAATCGCAATGCGTAACGCTGTGTCGGAGCTTCAATTCTCTCGGCTGCTTACTTCGTACTCATAATAAGAAAATCAAGTTTTTCAAGTTGGCAATACGAAACCCTCGTCATTACGCTCTGATAAGCCCTTTGTCCGTATTTCCATGTCCTTATAGCAGATGCTTTAGCTGGCTGCCACCAAGCCCGTCTATTGCAGACATAAAAGATAATAGTCGGTGTGATAAAAGAATTATTTTTAAAATTGTTGTATATTTTTCTGCAACGAACAACATTAATAATTTATTTCTTGGGTGATATATTTATACCTCGGTTTGATTTCCCCTTTTATTCTTTTCGCCTTTTATCCCCTTATCGACTGATGTTTTATGCCGGGTTACGAGAAGCTATCTTATCCGACTATGCGATTCGGCTTATAAATTTGTTTCTGCCAATTACGCCTTTATTTTGCTGACGTTTTGAAAGCTACATATTGCGAAAAAAAAAAAACTTACGGGACAAAGTTGGCGTCTGGATGACATCTTGTAATACTGTAATCAATACGTAAGTACATTTCGAATTTATGATTTTGATTATTGTAACTATTAAAAAAAAAAACCATACAGTACTCCCACACTGAACAGGGGTACACATTACTGGAAATTAGATATCAAGAAAGCCCGCCACTATGTGCATGGTAAATAGGGTTTAACAGTGACAAACTTATACGCATCTCCTTCGCACAGGCCAACAGACAGGACTGTGTGAGGGAACCTGCACCCCTCTGTCGGCGGAAGTGTTAAATATTAGCGAAGGATCATTCTACCTACAGCCAGAATGACTTTTTATTACCTAATTATATACGGATAAAGAAATATCTTCCATACTTGTGCCTTCCCAAATATCTTCTCTTGACTTTGCTGTTTACCGTCATACTGGTCAGTTTGTTCCCCTTAGTTTGCAAAAAAATATCCTGCATAAATTTTACACCACGCAATTATCACATCGACCAATTCACGTCGCTCGGTACGTCAGTACATACATATGTTTTAAAAAGCAGGAAACGGTTTTCATTGAAGATTCCGTATAAACTTAAACATTTTTTTATTTCTTAAAAAAGAAAAGAAAAATAGATATCTCTTCTATCCGCCACGCGAGTATGCCAATTAACTCAATCGGGTACATCAGCATCGTCGGCAGGTATCTGTGCAAAAGCAATAAATCTCTATGAGTTCCTGAGGGAAACCCGTTCCCGGTTATTTTTATCATGGGCATCGATAGGCTAACGTCTAATGCCATTATTACAGGTTTGCCAACGAGATAAGTAGCGATTCTCTTATATACAGACACTTATACGCACTTACAATTTTACGGTCTGTTGCTCATTCTCAGTAGAACAAATAGTCCACGAGTTTCTACATCCCCAAGAGTATACTGACAGGCAGTATATTGATATCCACGGTGCATTGGTAAATCCTACAGACATAACCACAATACGAGAGACTAAGATCGATGGTAGAATCGATGACAAATTCCTAAAAGAAAAAAGTCACCACCTAAATAAACAAAATCACACAACCAGAAGTAAACTAGGAACGATCGCGTGACGCAGTATGTCGCGAAAAAACAAATGGTTAGGTTAAGTTAAGAAAAAAGATCAGGAGAAAAATGCAGACACCGTGCGTTCTTCGCGCGAAGTAAGACAATTTATCGTGGCGTCGATCGTTCAGAACGATACCATCGCTAAGGATGCAACTTCCAACTGGCCGCACAGTCAAGTATACCAACGGAATGAATAACGTCCTTTCCCAGGTACTTGTAAAGAATCGCCATTTTCATGGCGACAAAATCTCACGGCCTCGTAAAGAAAAAAACCCAGGAAAAATCATGCACGCACAAGTCGATAATGTAGGGAGACTTTGACCACTGGTGTTACTGGTCACGCAATGTGATTGACGTTTTTGGGCGTCGGGATAATTTTTCTTCGATACTGCGTCATACGTTTTTTCAATCTTTCAGCTTCCTCTTTTTGTCCTTATCTGGGCAAGTTATACGTGTATTTTTATCGGAATCGACGCAATTACCGAATATCATTTTATTTATCCGCGTTGTCCTGCCTTATCGGCCTTCAGGCTATTAATATTATAATTGTTTGACTCAGTTTTTTTTTCATAATTATTCCATCTTCATTAATACTTTTTCCATATGGAATAGGTTTACTCGTGGATATATCGATATCGAAATAATCGTTACGTACGATTAGGACAGCTGAAGCGTGCCGTAGAGTTATCTATTGTATACACAAGTATTAAAAAAACTAGATTCTCTATACTATATGTATCACTATAAAGTTATTTAACGTTTCATGGATTGTTTGTTTGATTCTTTTTTTTTACGCGTGATATATAAGAGGTGCTATCCATGATTATCGGGTGACACTTTGGAGTTATCTCTATAGTTTTCGCTTTATCGTGACCAGAGCAGTAATAAGTATATATTTTTGGCCAGCCCCTTCTATATTTAGAAGTTTTATCCATCGGCGTTGTGCAACACTTTTTTTTACACTCTAAGAAAATTCGTTGTTCTTTGTAAAGGAAAATAAACCAAAAATACCACATCATTACTTACCTGGTAACTGAAGCTATATCATTAGATACAGTAATAGAGTAACATAATAAATAAAATGTTGCTAAAATGTTTGATAAGACTTCAAAATTTTCTACTGTTATTTTAACCTTTACTAGAAGAGCCTTAGAAGGACCGCTTTATCAATAGCATTTCATATAAAGTTTTAAAGAGGTCAATTAACGCTTACAAAGTAAGGAAGATTTGATCATTGATCCTAAACTACAAAGGTCCGACTTTAGGAACACTTAACAATATAAGGTACGTGAGAGTGAAAGTACAGTTTTACGCAGCTCTCCTCTTATCTTAAATAATTTTATCGACTTGGTATCAAATAATAATAATGTAATAGATTTTCCTTAGTTTATTGAAAATTTACGTAGAAACAAACTGAACAGGAGGGCTAAACGTAAAACTCGGATCGCACGTATGTAGTTAAGGTTTAAGAAAGATATCACACAGATGGGTTCTTAGTAAATTATAGTAAAGAATTGCTTAAATAATAATCCTAGACCTTTTGTCTTTGACATTGAAAATGTCGTTGACGACTTATCCAATCGACAAATGAGACCTACGATATTCCTATGGAATATCCTTCTTTTATTACGTGACAATAGCGTAACGTTAGACTATATGTATAAGTTAATACAGTGGAGATACATTGCCTCGTTACAATGCTTAAGTTTACATACGATCGTCTTCCCGATAAATCTACCACAGGTGTACCGAGAATAAGTCTGGTTACAACATATAATATCCACAGAACGTCCATAGGATGTCCAAAGGATGTCAACAGGACATCCGATCATCGTCGGATACAGAATAGCATAGGAAGCCAAAAATCTGCATTTAATCGCGACACCAGAATAATTTATAGTAACGCTACGAACAACGACAGTAATAATAGCGACATTATCAAGAACAGCGATCGCATAAAGATTTTTAAAAAAATTCGTCAAAATTCTGAAATATTCGTATTGTCATTATATTGATTTAAGCTGATCGCAAGTTTCCTAATTATTTGATAAAGATTATAATGCAACTTCGGTTTTTGACTATACTTAATTTCCAAGCATTTCAAGTGAAACAACCTTGCATTTCCGCATACGACCCACCCAGCTAATACGCATATCATGATATATACACATGGGATTACGTAAAACGTCATATTTACTCGCACGATTGATTCCAATGACTTAGATAGTTCGGTGCACGTAAATATTGCCAATGAGATTTAGAAATAGTCTATTACTCTCGTTATTTTTTTCACGGAATAACATATGCCCCTGACCACAGACAATCGTATCACATATGGTATGTCGTACGAGCATACATTACGCATGTGAGAAGGACAAGCGTCGTGAAGCCGACCGACGGACTAGCATTTTCTACGTATAAGATCCATCCCGAATAACGTACAGGATGTTCAGATTTTATGGAATCAGATTAGTAAGGTCAAAGGTCAATCCTTGGTCGGCATCGCAGAGACAATTCAGTGCGGTAGAATAAATTATAATTAAATGATAACAAAAGCGGGAAGATACACTCAGGTTACTGAGAATCATGGAAAAAGAATTCCAAGGATTTCATTTACAGTTTACTCTTGACTACGTGTGAACGCATGTATACATAATATATGTGTAACGTGTACCCGAGGGTGACCGAATGATAAGACTACGCGATCGACATTTGTCCAATGACCGATTATTAAAAATAACACACCCGTGTATACTCTGCTTATTCATTTATTTATCAGATATTTATCCAAGCTAAATACCCATAAATAAAAGCCACCGTCACCTATAAACTAGCTAATAGTGGCGCGCGCAAAATCGCCCTGAAAAATATTATCGGCTTTCAAGTATTTACTTTTCTTTTCCTCCCTTCAATTCATCTTTATTCGCTTTGTCCGCCTTAAACACTTTATCCGCCATTTTTTTTCTCACTATCTATCCCTTGCTTTATATTGTAGTGTATATGGATACACGCACTCACGCACGCACTGAACGCGGACGTGTCAGACTTGTTTATCGTGGACAGATTATAGTTTATAAACTATACCATTTCTTTTTAATTTTAATTCGTACGAGCCACCAGATTTGCCAGGTCATTTTATTTCGAAATAGCACTGCGACGTACGACGAGATTAATGGAAATTTTACATGAAGCGCATGGAAGATGGGAGAAATATAAAATCACGGATTTCGTTTAATTATTGGTAATCGATACCATAATACGAATTGCTATGATAACTCTCATATTGTATATCTAAGTGTAATACTGCGAAATTAGAAATATATACAGGGAGATACCGGCACATTCGGTTCACCCTGTAGATTAATATAACATTGAATAATCATCTGTACGTATAGATACGCGTTAGGTTAATTAAACAACTAAATTCTGTATCCCAATTAATTCGAAGACGCATCTGACAAAACTGGTACTTGGTATGAAAGTAACCATGATTTCCTTTAGAGATGAATGACGGAGTGCCAAGGTATATTGGCAATCAATAAAATTCCGAAAATCGAATAAAATTCGAGTCTTTCGAAATGAATGGTTGATTGATACATGAGAAAATTTCCGGCTAGGAGCGAAGAGAGAAAACTAGTATTTTATCTATCTAGTACGAATGAGTTTAATACACGAGTGTGAAATTTTGTACACGGCCGTTAGGCGAGTGAAACAATCACACGAGTCTTACACTCATTCGTTAGCAGCTAGATACAACGGTTTTTGTAACAAATGCTCGAAGAAAACGCTTTCTGGCCTTTTTCCTACAAGATTTGGCACTGTTGACCTGCTTAAAAAATATTTTTTAGTAGGTTTCCCCTTCGCTAAAAATATTTTAGATGCCTATGACGTCACTATCGGGGATTTTTAGGCTATTTTATAGTCATTTGTCCAAAAAAATAATATTTTAAGGTGTCTCTGGCGACACATTACGGGGTATTCTTTGAGCATTTTTTTACAGAAAAAATATTAATCTCGCACGAACGCAGCGCCACGTCTATAGAACGAGTATCAATGAAACCTTGAATGAATTGTGCCAATTTAAGCGTCTCTCTTTGTAATAATCGTTAATATAACGTTTAGTGTCCATTAAGACAGTTATGTTATTATAATCTATACACACTTACGTATACCGCTGATATAAAAAGGAATACCAGATATCGTATTCCTTAGCAATTGACTCAACGGTATTCTCGTTGCTCGCTTCGTGGCCTTTGTTTATTCATAGATCGTTTGAAATACCGATCTATAAGAGATCAGTTTGTCCTAGTATAGTCGCGCAATAACGTAACCATCTCGTGACTTTTCCATGTAGCTTTACTCTACGTAAAACGCGCGAATTCAGTTTCATCGATATACGAGAGGTTGGGACTCGCTTGCACGAGTATCCGAGTTCAGTTCAGAGAATCATAGTGTCTTGATTACCTTATCAATCAGATCCCGCACGTAGCTCACACCTACGAGAGCTTAGACAGCTTTCGATGAAAGTCCTAGTGCGATGCGTTAGATAAACCATTGCGAGATAGGATGGATAGAGTAAATGTCTGGCCAGGACCTAGGAGATGACGTCACAGGTTCTTCGTCTCTGATAACAACAGAGACGGCATAGCTTTGCCGTGGGGCTAACCTCTTCCGATCACCGATCTTCACCACCCTCGCCACTTCCGCTTTCCTGCTGGGGTCGGACGATCTGATAGGTTATTAGGTACTCGGGATACGCCTGTTCACCCCTGTATACCACGTATTCAGGGAACACTAGACCACCTTGAGATGGTCTGCCCATCACGCTGTGATGTCCTGGTGGAGCGTGTGCCATCTTCATCGCTGAGAATTGCAGGAACGATTTACCGAGTGTTACCCGACAGAGTAGCAGATGCCTGGAATTGTTGGTTGAGTTTATTTTTTTTTGCTGTCTCTTTAAATAAATTGTATTTTTGAAATTTTTTATTACCTGTGGCAGATATAGCAACTTCTGTCTTTATGTGCTGGACATCCGGTACCGCCACAGATACCGTAAACGTATTGATTACTTTTACTACTGTGCTCTGCGAAATAGATGCCAGCACCGAACATTCCACCGATATAAGCATGGCGCTCGTCAAAACCTTTTTGAACGATGGCGTTTATGAAAGAGCTACCGTGGAAGAGCATCCTTTCGTTAGCTTGAGGTGCAGCTGGACTAGGAGTTGCTCTAGGAGTTGTACTAGGTGATGCTGGTGCAGCCCCGACTTCCTCTGCCACTTCCTGTCTTCTATGGGCGTATCGTTCCCACAGCTTCCGGTTTTGCACTTTTTGTATCTGGGTAAATACAGAAATGAAATATCATAGAATTCTCGTAACTTCCCCACGTATCATTATCTCTGAAACTCACCCTGATGATGTTGTAGCGAGAAAAGACGCCACCGGAATGTCCGTTGTCTCTGTGTTCTCTGACGGTGCTCTGCATCTCCTCCTCAACGGCCAGGAATTCCTTGTCCTCTGCCAGGAGATCGACCAATAGAGTTCCAGGATTAATTGATGGTTGCCAGAGGGATCCTGCCGTAGAGCTAAGAAGCTTGTCCATCCCTTTGATAAGCTTGTGTCTGTATCCATAAGCAGAGATCCCGACCTGTTTAAGGTCTTCATGGCCCATTTCCGCCAGGATGTCCAGAGTGATCTGTTCTCTCTCGAACAACTCGAGCAAATGCTCCAGACCAAGACTCTGAAGAAAACCAGCAACAGTTGTGACACTGGCGGTGCTACGCTCCTCGCACATATCCTTCGATTCTCTTTCTGAACAAGGTTCTATCGAGGGCATCGGACTCAGACAGGAAGTAGGTCTAGCCATTGGTACGCAAAGCGTCATAGCAGCGCCGGAAGGCATTATGACGGTCTCTTGTGTCAATGGTGGTGGTGGAGTAACAGGAACTGTAAATAGTAAATATTTAATTTCATTCTTAATAATGACATTAAATTGTAACAATTTGTACTCACCCGCAACTATACTCGGTGGTCTACTCGGTGGAACGGAAGGAACAACTTGTTGGGATGCCATGGCATCTTGAAGTAAACATCTAACGTCATCTGCACTAGCCAAGTCGACAGGACTTTGACCTTCTTGATTCTTCAGGAAGGGATCTGCTCCATGTGCTAGCAGAAGAGCACATAATTGTGTTCTACCCTTCTGCGCAGCTTCGTGCAATGGCGTGAAGCCCCATTTGTCAGTGGCATTAACGACTGTATTGTATTTTATTAACAAAGCCGCAATGTCCAGATGCCCGTAACTTGAAGCGTTATGTAAGGGTATCAAACCCCCCTTATCTTGAGCGTTTACGTCGGCACCACGTTCTAGTAGGAATTCCGCCACTTCGAGATTATTATATCCAGCTAAAAAGCAGAAAAAAAAACATGACAGTTGAACTGAAGTCTGTAGAAGTTCAAGGATTTGCTTGTATACACACCAGCCAAGTGTAACGGAGTACTGTTTCGACCCTGAGCATCTCTGCAGTTTATATTATCTTGTGTAACCAGTCTTTGCACTCTGGCCAGATTACCCTTCTTAGCAGCATCTAGGAGAGCACTGTTTCCTCGTAGTAGATCAGCCACATCTTGATCCCCATCTCTTACGAGATCCAACGGCGTCGCTCCGTCTCTGTTCTTTTTGGTAGCATCCGCACCGTGCCTCAGGAGAAGCCGTACGATTTCGCACTTACCCTTAGCGGCAGCCTCGTGCAGTGGTGTAAATTTCCATAGGTCAGCCACATTCACAGAGGCACCGTGCTTAACAAGCAGTTCCGTTACCTCGTAGTGACCATAGGAACAGGCATTGTGAAGTGGCACCAGCCCACTGATAATATCCAGGAACACGAAAAGGAACAAGTTTATATAACGTTCTAGACAAAATGAAGACCAAGTAAGACTTCGTCAGAAAGTATCCGTACCCTTTATCCTTGGCATGAACATCGGCACCGTGTGCTAAGAGATACTCGACGACGGGCACCCTATTGTACCCCGCAGCAAAGTGTAACGGCGTGGAGTGCCTACCGTCCAGGTCACGACAGTTTACAGCATGCGAATTAGCCTGAAGGATTCTCTCTACTGCCGTCAAGTCACCAGCCTTGCTTGCTTCTAAAAGTTGAGCTTCCACGTCTTCCGTTCCGCTTGGTGGATCTAAAGAAGTGACGTAAAAGTCAAAATAAAGGCTAAAGATGACTTCACAATATGACCTTACCTTGTAAAATTTTAAGGACGTTTTCCGTAGCGACCTGCGCTGCGGAATATCCTTGCAAAGAGACTATGGAAGGATCCACATTGTACGACAAGAGTATCCTGCAGGCTTGAACGTTGTCCTCTCTGGCGCACCTAAACGCATTGATTAATATTCTTATTTTAAACGTTCCTAATTACTAAGCCCTTTCGCAGTAGTTTACACACGTTTTCGTCACTCGCTATGAAATCATTGCTAACTTAGAAGCAAAATATGAAGATCATTACGCAACTGACTACACTAGCGCCTTCGCGGAAATTACCTGTGCAAGGCCGTCTGCCCCAAACCATCAAGTGCATTGACTTTAGCGTTATGCCTCAGTAGAACATCCATGGCGTCGTAATGGGAATGATCCGTCGCGACGTGGAGCGGTGTCAGGAAGTCCTTATTCTTCTCGTTCAGCGCGGCGTTCTTCCTTATTAGAGTCTCGATTATTTGCTTCCTCTTAGGATAGGGCGTGGCTACGGCACAGTGCAAGGGTGTGTCGCCTGTATAAGGATGCTTGAAGTTGACTACTTCTTGGGAGAGATATTTCTTAAGCTTCGTAGGATCAGCCTGCCTGCAGGCGTCCAGTAGACAATGTCCTTTATACTCGTCTGAAATCGTCAAAAATATTTAATACTTCTTACAAACCAGCCTTATGTATTTCAGCCAGTATCAACATGGCCTCCCAGACAAATCCTTAATCTCGCGTATTATCATAGAATTAACAAAAAATCGAACAGACTCGGCATTGATTTACTTACACGCCAGTCTTTCCTGCAACTCAAGCGTGGGTGCTACGTCGATGGCACTTTTGCTATGGCAGTTCAATTGCGTAGGATCCGCACCCTCGCTTAAGAGCAACGAACACACTTCAGCCCTGGACTTGCTGGCCGCTTCATGAAGTGGTGTAAAAGCCCATAAATCACTTGCATTGACAGCCGCCCCGTGCTTCAGCAGCGCCTCTGTCACTTCGAAGTGCCCGTAAGAACAAGCATTGTGAAGTGGTACCAGACCCCTTTAATTATAATACTACGTAAGTCTCAAAGCCATACCCCTACCTTTATCGATATAAAATCTGATTCCTCTACCCTTTATCCTTGGCATGAACATCTGCTCCGTTTTGAAGTAAAATTTGCACAACCCGTGAACGATTATATCCCGCAGCTAAATGCAATGGCGTCGACCGCCGTCCGTCGCTGGCATGGCAATTTACGTTAAGAGGATTTAGCAGTTGTAGAAGTCGTTCCTCGTTTCCGGATCTGGCTGCTTCTAGGAGCTCGTCCTTTCTGTATTCACCAGTCAACACCGGTTTCGTGATGGCATCGGCTAACTCCAGGGCCGTTTTGCCTTCTGTGTTTCGTATATTTGCATCTGCTCCGTGTTGTAGCAATGCTATGCATACGTCTATTTTACCCTGTTGAGACGGATCCAATTATGAACTCAATTATGAGGTGCATTTTGTATTCTTATGCTGCCTCTTGCAACTATTAATTGCAAGATGTATTATAAGTGGATGAATACTTTTATAGCTGCTTCGTGAAGAGGTGTGTAGTTCCAATTATCTCGAGTGTTTGGATTAGCTCCAGCTTCTAGTAGAAGTCTTACAACATCGGAATGACCAAAGGAACAGGCGTTATGTAGAGGATGCAATCCGCCGTCATCACGAGCCTGTATAGACGCACCCGCTGACAGGAGAAATTCTACCACATCTCGTCTGCCGTATCCTGTGGATTAGTCAAGTTTTTCATGTATCTGCATTGTTGAGCATCGATGATTATAAAAGTAAAAAGCACAGAGCATGGTCAGGATAATATGTGCGAAAGAAAAATTAATGCTCCTCGCTGGACAGCTGAAAAAGAATGTTCGATTCCAAGATTTATAAGACTCATGATGTCATGTGAAAGGGATAGGTAGAAAGAATGTGACACTGTTGGGTCTCCTATTTTTCTTCATGGCTGATTTATTTTGGGACCACCGGCTCCCCTTTTGCTTCATTTTTATAGACTGTCTTGCTGCTTCCATTGGAAAGGTATTCCAAGCACACTTAAAAAATTATAATTTTATGAAATTTGAAAAAGTTTGCCATGTAGACTTATTATGCTAGAAAAAGTCTAGATACTTTCATTAGGTTTCATGCCTAATGAATGAGGAAGTAGCTTGCATGCTCAGGATAAGGCACAGTTAGATTTCTGTTCTGCCCACTAAGCAGAAATCCTATCTTATACAGATACTAGTAACTAGTATCACTTTGTAACTATATAGTTACAAAATCATTATGGAATCTATAGCAATTGCAGCACTTACTTTTAATGAATCATTTCAAAAATTGCCATTGCTTTCACTTTCTCTTTAGTATTCTAACGCTGGTACTACCTATAAATGGATCACCTTACTACATTCACTGATTGTCAGCACAAAGCATATTATTATTATTATTATTATTATTATCACCAAATCAACAACATATTTTGCACCTGCCATTAAGAAAAAGTAATCAAATAATCATTCAATGATTGTTGAGTCATCTATAAGTTATGATTAGAGCAATATAAACAAATGCAATAAAATTTAATAAACAGTCCCAACAAGTGGTACAGGAAAGTCTTTAAATAATTATTTGTATGGTTTATGTTGTTTTACAAATGAGACACAAGATAGGCGTATTATTCAGAAAGTTTCCAGCGTGTTGATTCTTTTACAAGATATTTCGCAAGACGTTCCCGCAGAATGACAGATGACTACAAACAACAGTTAAGGCCGTTCCAGTTCCGCAATGGATTAACGGTCCAGGAGGTCGTGGGAGTTATATCTAGGGTACTCTTTGTCACGGAGAAACTCGTTTAAACGATTACCAAATGTCATCCATTCACGGAGAAGGCAGCAGGATCCACGAGAAGGGTAAAAAAGAATCTCACCAGCTGCGAAGTGCAGAGGGGTGGACTTGCGTCCGGCCGTGTCTCTCGCGTTAACCGTCTTCGGCGTTATAAATTTCTTCACTCTGACGAGATCTCCAGTTTTGCAGGCTTCGAAGAGTTCCCTCAAAGGGTCTGCACCCCCTGACCCTGACAGGGATTCCGCATTCGTCAGTACCGAACGTCGTCCTGCCATTTCACACCGCCATTTTCATGCTACTGTCGAATATGTACTCTTGAAGATCCGCAACGTCCTCTATACGACATACGCAGGAACTAGTGCAAGACGTCCAGACATCACGCAGTCAAGGACCAATTCTCCTTAGCAACCGATTGAACTAAGTTGAAAATTGATATTAATGTATTGGACACTTCGAAATTATTCTTGTATCACGTCACCCTAGTAGATTAAACAATATAATTGGATCCTGGTCCACCGATTACAATCACGAGAGGTCGGAGTTTTATGTGAATTATTGAGAATATGTGATTCACCATTTTGACGCTGAGTACCGTCTCTTAGCAACGTGGTCCAATCTCTGTAAACGGAATTTAAAACTCGTTATGGCGCTGCAGATATTAGAGGCGTATAACCGTTAAAAGGAGTTTTATTAATTTGTTAAGTAACTTGATATTCTGTGATATGTCTATAAATCATCAGGCTTCCCTTGTTCACAATCGATCACTCGTTAATCGACCTGGGATGACCAGTGTACCATATTCATCTTCATCTTCGGACATTAGTGCATCTTTCTATAAAAATGTATTTATCCTCTCCGAGATGGTTCATCCTACTGAGGATTTCCGGAGACATTTTCGCGAGGTTCGTTTATTTGTTTTATTGAGGTAGTTTATTGTATAAATATTCTTGGTTGAATTTTTGATTGTACTTCATAAACAGCATCTTGCTGCGAGCTCCTGTATTCTTATGACAGTGCATTTTATGTAATTATGAAATCGCTGACATATTTAATATACGTTGCCCTTAGCGTGTAGGTGTATGAATTTTATGTCCATGTTATAGGGAATGTTCGATAAACCAAACACTGTGGGTTTTATTCACGTATCTCACTTTCTTCTTACGATTCACAATGCAGAGCGGTTTAAGAAAGCTGTGCAATGGCCAATAGTATGCAAGAAGACTGAGGCACAGTACCGCAATAATGTCAAGGATTATTTGAATATTTTATCAAATGAAAATCCTAATATTGGATTTCCTGCGATACTGGCATCTCATTTATTACGTGCTGGTGGTACTAAGTTTACAATGATTATGTGGAAACTGTCTCAACTTGTTTTGTACACATATCTTAAAATGGAATGTAAGTTTGGTAAATTAATTAATAATACTTGTGTTTAAAAACTACAGAATCTTATTTATTGTTAAGGTCAAAAAGAAGTTTTACTTCCACCAAAAATGGGTTCCGCAAAAGATTTGACAAAACAATTCTTTACCAATGTTATTGAAAATATTGAATCTGAAATTCAGAAATATGATCAAGAATTTTCAAAAATCAAAGAAGACTTCAGCTTATTTGCAAAGTAAATATTCTTATTACAAAAATATTGCAATGAATATGGGTTCGTCCAATTACCTTGACTATATAAGAAATAAACAAGTTATCAAGTCTTCCACATTTTTTAGGGAAGTAGCTGACGATATTATTCTAAGTCAGTCAAAAATATTTGAAACAAAAAAGATCTTAGGAGATCTTGTTTCAAAAGCCCCAGTTGCAGTTCCAATAAGAAAACGACTAATGGATCTTGATGACGATGAAATCATTGAACGTTAGTATTTAACACATAGCAGCGACAGTAAATATATTTTGTGTAAACAATTATTAATTAATACATTTAGTTTGGAAGAGCAACATATTAAATAGTCAGTGCTGTCTGAGAAAGAAGCATGCTGTTTTGCAAGACTTGGAAAGCCTTAGCAGGGACATAAATAATATGATAACAAATATCCTCTCTGAATCAAAAGTATTGGATGGAAATTCTGTACCAAGAGTAAATACGAGTATCATTACCGAATCGAATCTGCCACCTGAAGTTCAGGTAGATATTAAAATTCATCTACTATTTTGCATATAAATCATGAGTTAGCTAATAAACTTATTTTCTAGGTACTTTCTAGCAAGTTGTATATGAATAACAAAATTGTACTGTCGACACTCTTGTCATTATTTTGTTCAATACTTTATCAATTACGATGGCATTTAAAAGATAATAGGCTACCAGATTTATCTCATCAACAATTACAAGTGCACGCCATCAGTGAGGACACGAGATCAATGTGCAATCTATTCCACATGCTTCTCACCAGGATGGGGTGTCTTTCAAGTGAGATACAAGTGCGAATCCATCAAAAAGATAAAATTCTTGACGATTCACTAAAGAAAAATATGGTTCCTGATGCGTACAAAGTACTTTTTATGCCATCGCCAACAATAGACTTAAATTCAAAGCAACCAGGAAAAGTTAACGCTTTAAAACTGGATCTCTCACCAGTGGAAGGTATTTTTATTGAATAAGAAATTTTATATTGTAATAAGTAAATCATGATTTTACAAAACTTTCTTCGTTTTAGGAATGCACAAAGCATTGTTTTCACGACACAAACGGAAGGACGACGGTACACTGGAGTCTTCGAAATTGAGAACAAATTTATTAATTTCGCGAATCAATTTCGACGATACGATATCCTCGATAACCAGTGACAAACAATCGTCGTCATCCTTACGAAAAATCACATCGAAACTGAACGTTTCCGCGATTAGAGGTGGCGGAAAATACTCAAGACTATTTGGTAGTGTTATAAATAAGAATAGCAGTACCAGAGGTTTGTATAAATAAACTTCTCAATAGTAATAATTTATCAAATACAGAATTTTCAATTAATATATTCTCTTTTCATAGCACATAGTAGTATGATGTCCATCCCTAGCAATTCGAAGGCAAATTCGACAGCGCTCATGAATACCATTGGAGAAATAGAAAATGTATCGGGGCTCAGTTTAGATATGACGGCCAAAAGCTTATTGAATCTCACGCGAGAAACAACTGACTTTTTCTCTCGTAATTCGAATCAAAACGAAATAAAAACTATGAGTAATGTACCTAAAAGAGACAACGTGTTCCACTTCGACACGGAAGTCGATTCATTAAAATCAATTTCTCACATGAAAGTGACAAAACCATCAATTGCTGACGGAACGGAAGTGGAACTATCGACTGACATTAAATCCACAATGTTAAAATCCGAAAGTCATACAAAAACCAGAACAAGACGTTCGATCAGTGACTTAGTAGAAAAATACAGAACACTAGTCGAGAGATCGACAATTGAATCAGTACACTTTGAATCCACTACAAATAGCAGTAAAGATGAATAAAGACTGACCGGACTTCGTTTTTACTGTTCCATTCCATCAGAACACCACATTGGATCAGAAATGATATATATTCTTATTAGCAGATAAATAAATGTATTATATTTTCTATACGAAGATACTCATTAAATGATCGTATCAATTTCACATGCTTTTCATTAAATCTCAACCAAGGTCCTTGGCACAAAAATATCCGTTAATCCTATCCGATCATTACTGTATAATTGTTGTTTTTATAAAAAACGCTAATCTCAATAATAATTACATAATCAAACACTTGATAAATTTGCATATTAGAATACTAGGACAGAAGTGGTGGTGAAGCTTAACGCATGCGAAAAAGCAACTCTTGTAGCATAGCTACGTATTATAACTATGTAGACAGTGCTTGGCTGTATAGAACAAGACTCAATGGCATCACAGTTGCTAGTGGACGACGTGACTTTGCCAGTGACAATCATGGCTGGTGAGTAAAATATACGTCGTTGTTGATCCTTAAGATTTTGACAAGATTTATAGAAATAAGATCACTAATTAGTATCGATCTTATTGCATAGGATTTATTTTCTCGTCGTGTTAAATAGATATAATTAAACAATCTTGTTTTAAGTGATATTCAGAGGTTAGAGACTTACGAACACACGACCCACTTTACGTGCAGCTCGTCCTCACGTATTATACCTATATAGTTAATTTCAGAAAATTCGAAATAATTTTTCCTCAAATCTTATTTTTTGAGTAACATACTTTTATTATTTAAGTACTTGACTTAATGAAGTAGTATTATGCATTGATCTTTGCCTGATTCTTTTTCCCGGAAAATGCATTGTTTTTATATCTTATGAAATACAGCTGTTACATGTATCGAGAGTCGAATAATAATTTGTCTTATAATTACATTGTCTATTTTGGGTTTATTTTATTTTTATATAGTACCGAATTATATTACATGTAAACCGCATTTTTGTGACTGTTATCAAAAAGCGTGTTCTCCTCATGATATTCAAATAATTATTCATTATCGCTTCTTCCTCTTATCTTTGAGCAGTTTGAAACTATTTTTTTATTTTTTCTTATTTAATGAACCTTGTGAATCTCGCATGATGATTAAAGAGATTATTATTATCTTTCACTTGTTATACTGAAAGCCCGTGCGACTTTCTTTTTCTGTCTTTTTTACGTCGTATGATTAGGTTAGAAAGAGAACAAAGTCGCTTAGGCGGGCTTTCCGAATCTATTTATGCAGTTTCTCTTCCACTAAAATAATATTTTCCATGACAATGTCAGAAGAATGCTAAGATTTCTTAGAAATAACTATTGTAGAAACATATTTTCCCCATCATTCGTGTATTGCGTCAACAAAGTTTGCTGTACCGGAATAACCGATGGATTTAAAATAATTGGAACATCTGGAGAGCGATTTTGTGACATTGAAAAGATTCCATTCGTGATTCCTAGTAATAAAATTCACCTAATTAAGCAATGTCAATAGCGCCATTTAATCGTGGAATTCAAATAGCACCTGTACAATTTTTTCACAGAGATATCACGATGTTATTTGTAACTTACAGCTAGGAATCCCTATAAGTCTCTGTTGAAGAGAATTAAAGTTGGCGAGAAGGATCGTCAGTACTTCGATGTCTCCAGTTTCGACGATCGCTACGGTAAATATGATGAAAAGAAAGAAAATACACGTTCTGGATGAAAAAGAATGGAAACTAGATAAGCGTAGAAACTAGATAAACTAGATAAGCGATAAGCGTAAGCGCATCATAGTGTAAATCTTATTTTATTGTTTTATTGACACAGAGAGATTACCGTTCTCAATAAGAATTCTACTAGAAAGCGCCGTAAGAAATTGCGATGAGTTTCAAGTAAAGAGCAGCGATGTCGAGAAAATTTTGGACTGGGAGAAAAATCAAACTTTGGAAGATGGAGTTGAAGTGGCTTTTAAACCAGCCAGGGTGATACTTCAGGTAAATGAATATTCTATATTAATGAACGTATTAGGTATTACAGGTTTTCATATTTTATTTACCAATTTCAAAATTTCTTACTCTTTATTGCAACGACAACAGTTCTATTGATATCAGTATCCTCGAACGATTTTCCATTTAGTATTGTTTGTATTGAAGTTTCTCTTTGAATACATAAATCAGTTTCTTTATATTCATTGACTTAAAATTATGCGAGAGTTTGTGCTGTAGAAGGTTGCACTATTACTTAAGTTTCGTTTTCCATTTTCGGAGCACATTGCCCCTTGACCTCTCAGTCGCGCCTGATCGTTTCTAGATTACATTAACGGTGTCGTCTTGTCCATGTATTAAATCAGTAGTATGCATAACACGAATGTTTTGTTTAATAGGATTTCACAGGTGTTCCCGCGGTCGTCGACTTTGGTGCCATGAGGGATGCTGTTAAAGAATTAAGTGGCGATCCTAATAAAATTAATCCAATATGTCCTTCGGATTTGGTCATTGATCATTCGGTACAAGTCGACTTTAATAGAACGTATGTATGATTAAATCTTAATACTTTTTATGTAGTCACGTTATTATTTTACTTACTTGAACTCATCTTATTTGAAATCTAGTATTCAGAAAGCCTTTACGAGTTATTAAGGATATATACTTTACATAATCTGTATGATAACATATCTACATACATTTACTTATTTATCGACACGACCTATAAGGTCATCAAACTATACCAAATTGACTTTATCAAAGCATCGATTAAGCGATTAAGGGAAGGTCGATCTATCTATTTTATTATATACCTGAAATTTACATAATGATCGAATATATGATTAACTAATGCAATGAATTGAAGTAGTAATCAAATAATTTCAAAATTTTATACAAATCTGAAAGAGTAAACATTAATAATTTACAGTTCGGAATCTCTGCGAAAAAATGAGGATATGGAATTCGAAAGGAACAAGGAACGTTTTTTGTTCTTGAAATGGGGAGCCAAGGCCTTTGAAAATATGTTGATCGTACCGCCGGGAAGTGGTATCGTTCATCAAGTTAACCTGGAGTACCTAGCGAGGGTGGTTTTCGATAGCAACGATATTCTTTACCCTGACAGCGTCGTTGGAACAGATTCTCACACTACGATGATCAACGGCCTTGGAGTTCTCGGCTGGGGAGTCGGCGGCATCGAAGCAGAAGCCGTCATGTTAGGTCAAGCAATTTCTATGTTACTACCCAGAGTCGTCGGCTACAAATTAGTTGGAAAATTAAACCAGTACGTCACGTCTACTGATCTTGTACTTACAATAACGAAGGTAATTAAAAATTAGATTAACCGTACAAAATGGATATCTTCTTGTTAACGATTTACTAAATAGATAAATATTTATGCACAGAATCTACGTCAGCTTGGAGTCGTCGGTAAATTCGTTGAATTCTTCGGACCTGGTGTATCCGAACTAAGTATTGCTGACAGAGCCACGATTTCTAATATGTGTCCAGAGTACGGTGCGACTGTAGGATTTTTCCCTGTGGATAATCAGAGTATTTCATACCTTCGACAAACTAGTAAGTTGAAGTTTCAGGCGTTATCTCTGTATGAAGGAAAGAAAATATTTAACAAAATTTATATTTACTACGTCCTCAGGTCGTTCGGAGGAACACATTGAGCGCATTGAGAAATATTTGAAGGCTGTAAGAATGCTGAGGAATTACAACGATGAGGCTCAGGATCCTATCTTCTCCGAAGTGGTTACCCTGGACTTGGCTACTGTCGTATCCAGTGTAAGCGGACCTAAGAGACCTCATGATCGTGTTTCCGTGACGGATATGAAAGCCGATTTCGAAGCCTGTCTGACAAACAAGGTAAATGCAACATAATTCACTACTGAATAATTTACATAATTAACTGCGCAGCTTAGTATCATCCTTCACATTATATAAAACGTGGTTTTGCTTTTTGAAAATAATTTTCTTTTCGTGTACGTTAAACCTTGCCAGGTTCCTAATTAGACAGTTGGCAAAACAAATACTTAATACTGCGGTTACCGATACACTTAGCAATATTAAAATACATCGTGTAGATACTGTGGATGCAGCTGCAAGTGACAAGTGCAGAACGATGAACGGTTAGTACGTGTATGGGACAAACATAACCCAGTGACGAATAATTAGTAACGTCAAACAGGGCAAGGTTTATCCCATGTTGTACTCCAGTACGATGAGCTTCGAAGAAACAAATTTAATGTCGTTCCAGTCACATTGTTTAGAATCCTCTTCGTGATCTTGACCTCGAGCGCAGTATCGTTGATATTCAAACTTGATTTAAATTTGAAGCGGAGTTGCGTTGATTTTGAACGATAGGATCCCAGGTAACTACTGCTGTGATATGAGGAATTTCTTACGACACATCACTGCAACAGTTCCTCTGAATCTTACCGTTCTTCTCGTTGCAGTATTCTTGGTTAGCATTACGTACAAGCGTGCTGAGAAGAAGGAGACAAACATTATCTTCTGTAAATATTGTCCTGAAGCCACTGTTGTCTCGGCGTCCCACGACGTTGTGTCACAAACATTTTGCCTTGCTGATCTAGCTTTATGATCCTTCAATTCACCATACAGTTAGATCACCAAAGAAAAATATATGGGACTCATGGATTCCCATTAATCTGCATATTCTTCCTGGTGAAATATTCTTCTATTCCTCAAGTCCAATCGAGGCTTAGCACCAATATGGTCGTATTTACGTTGTTCATTCTTGTTGTGAGGGACGAGTATTTCGATCTAGTCACGACTTCCATGTCAACGTGTCACTAGATCGATACTTCGCCCCTAACTTCAAGATTTGACCTTTATTTATTATTGTCAATAAATTCGGTTAGTTTCAAATTGGTTGTTCGTTGAATTTTGGAGTATAGGGGACGGACATTGGATGAATCCTACCCGGTGAGGTTTTAAATATTCCTTACCGGATGAGATTTCACCCGATAGCAGCCTCCTATTTTTTTGTAATATTCATTCCTCTTAGTCATTGAATTAAATCAATTTTACAAATCAGAATTACCTTGCCAATCCTCAACAAAGAACGTTACTTTCTGGTATCCATTGTCGTTGCAGCGAAAAGCCTCACTCGTCCAAACTCAAACTTCCAAACTCAAGCTTCTCAACACAGTTCCGCAGTAGCTAATAGAACCGTAGATAATTGACCACTGATGACCTCTTGGGCTAGTGGGTCCCCTTATATACCTGATGAAACGCATTCCCCACCCTAGTTAAGAGTTTCGCACCCCCTCATGTGCCTTTCCCAAGTGAACTCGAAAAAATTGCAAACTGCCATTGGCTATTTCTCAGGTAGTCGAATGTCATCCTTTAACGACCTTTTGGAATTACCGATAGTCGAAGTTGAATCCGTCGAAAATTCTTTGAGACGTTTAAGTATGGTAGACCATGTTTCTAATTACACTGGAAAACAAGTTGACTTACTGTACTACTCTTCCATAATAATTAAAAAAAAATATTTCTAACTTTCAGTTTATCAAACTCCTTGGCAATTTTCTACCACGGTTATGCTTATATTTCTAAAGTAACATACTATGCAAACTTACTTGGGAGAGAAGAAACCATGTGGAACTTCTTCTTGGGGATTAAAGAGAGAAAATTCTTAGCAGCAATAGGCAAGAATGCTTCATCCGTTGAATCGCAGGAAACAATGGTCGGTTATGATTTCAACGAGTCGTTCGAGGCTATCCTGATCGATTTCTATTCAAATACGTCAAACACTGGAATCGCGTTACGGTCTAACTTCCGCGAGCACATTTGTTAAAACGCGTGAATCATCCCGAACGTGGCTCTGACGTTGCTTCTTCAGCATGAAATTTGAGTCTGCTGTTCGTTAGGTTATATTTCGACTTATTTGTACTCAACTTTTAATATTGCTCCGGTATCCTTTTGCAAAAAGTATATCTATATTACTTCTGGATGAAGAAAAAAACTGTTGATCACTCGTGTATCTCTCCCTTTGGCTTGTTTATTATTTTGAATTCTCCTTAGAAATTTTCCATTGTTTTCGTTTTAATTAGACTCTGAATTTAGTTCAACGGTAAATTAAGAAATTTTGTTTCCAACAGAACTCAAGTGTCTAGTCTTAACTGTAACTTATGCATTGACGATGACAAAAGAATCCCCTTTTTCGTAATGCTAATTGCTGAACTAATTATGAAATTCCAATACCTCACTACATTCTGCCTAATGTGCCTTTGGCTCAAATGAGTTTACATGATTTTTATTGTATTCTTAGAAATCGTATGTCGCTCTAATGCTCGTCGACGCGCGTCTACTGCACAGGACATAAAATTTTGAATGAGAGTCAAACTTAAATATATTAATAAACTTCATGACTATATTATCAAACAGTTAGAATCATTTCAAAAGATATTTTCGGACTCATATTACAGGGGACCGTTACCTCGTATTCGTTTACCGTAATAAAAGCCCTTTGAGGATTTTCAGCAAAATTCCTGCCATAAACTAGAAACGGTACTTCGTTTATTATTTTCAGTATAATATACAATATGGATACTGAATATGTTGAAGGCAAAAAAGTGAATACAAGTTACTATATAATATATATTACTTACGTTTCCCTAAATAAAATCAAGAACTGCTTTCCTGCTGATTGAAATTTTGTTTAAATCTCAAAATAACTTATTATAATTGTCTTGGTTTAATTATTAATTGACAGTTCCGTTCGATGTACAAGAAGAGACTGCCTGCTTGACTACGATGAAGGAAATCAAGGCGTGCCTTAGAAGAAATTGCTGATACGACATCCTTTTCATTTTTGCACATACTACACATTTCATCGTTGCCGCTAGTGTCGAATTATATCCACTTTTGTTGCAAGCCGTGCATTCTGGCGCAAGCGATCGAATCAGGATTGCACATGCATTTATTCCTTATGGCGAAATAGAATCCTTTCACTGCTAATAGAAATTAAAAATTAGAATTTAATTCTCAAAATGATCCTAATGCGTAACGAGCAATAATACTTCATGTACCTCGTTTCAAATTAATAATCAGAAAGAGCCACTGTACAGTTATAACTATACTTGCTAGCAGTAGCAATTAAATTTTAAATTTTCAACAAATTTCGGACACAATGGACGTAACTGTTCAACCCCCTCAGGTGACTCGAGTCCTTTTCCCTTGAAGTAATAACCCTCTACCTGAACTCCTTTCAGAGACGTTCGAAAACATTTAAACTAAAATTAGACGAATGATTTCTATGAAACTAAACAGGATTTACCTGGTGAATACTGTGAATTGTCCAATCTTTCTAGGACATAGTAATTTACCTATTGATTTTTCTAAATTTTTTTTCTAGAACTTTACTTGTAAATATTATGGATCTCTCAGGACTATGCTATGCTCACATGCAATTCGAGCATTGCACCAGGACATTTACTCTGATAGTTTTCAACAAACTTATTATTTCGCCTTTTCAACAGGTTTTATATTCTGTGGAAATTTCGTGGTACGTCTGAGGTCGATTACCCACACTAGGTCATTATACTTTCACAGCTTGAGATAATTTTTTGTTTAATCATCAACAGTCTTAATTGAATAATAAAGTATTTGATATTACTTGCTTGCTATCATTTAGGTATCGTATATCCAAGTGTTATAGTAACACATCGTTCGCAGCTGCTGTTAAAAACGAATGACGAATTCGTCTTCACTTTAAATCTAACAACTATGCGATGCTAGTCCTTAGGATTATTATTTGTTTAATTCTGAGATATGATTACAAGAAGAGTTGCGCATGCGTCACACATTCTTGTAGAGATTAATCACTGTATAACTTAATTGTGTTACAGGTCGGTTTCAAGGGTTTTGGATTGGCACCTGAGAAACGAAAAGTTCAAGGAACATTTGAATTTGAAGGAAAAGAATACAAAATTACCCATGGTTCTGTCGTTATTGCTGCCATAACCAGTTGTACAAACACCAGCAATCCAAGCGTCATGCTTGGTGCAGGTAAGATAATTAAAATCTTGATTACAAAATATTTCTAAAAACAAATTCCCATTTATTAATAATTGATCATTATTTCTGAAACGCTTCTTTCAGGTCTTCTTGCTAAGAAAGCTGTGGAAGCTGGCCTTACTGTTGCTCCTTATATTAAAACATCTTTATCTCCTGGTTCTGGAGTGGTGACTTATTATCTACGTGAAAGTGGAGTTATTCCAGCGTTGACTCAACTTGGTTTTGATATTGTTGGATATGGTTGTATGACTTGCATTGGTAACAGTGGTCCACTTCCTGATTCTATGGTGGATGCCATTGAAAAGGTACTTAACAGTAGTAGCATGACATTTTTTTCATATGGTATTCGAAAGTTTGTACGATATTTAAATTTGTCCCTTTTATACAGAATGAACTTGTTTGTTGTGGAGTACTGTCTGGTAACAGGAATTTTGAGGGTAGAATTCATCCAAATACAAGAGCAAATTATTTAGCCTCTCCACTCTTAGTCATTGCTTACGCCATTGCTGGAACTGTCGACATTGATTTTGAAAAGGAACCGTTGGGTACGCTTTTGTTTTTTGTACTCTTCTACAATCGCATATAAGAGATTTTTTTTATTTTATAAATTTGTCTTGTTTTTCTAAACACATAGGTCGCAGAATTGATGGCAAAGAAATCTTCTTACATGATATTTGGCCTACCAGGGCGGAAATTCAGGCCGTAGAACAAAAACACGTAATTCCTGCAATGTTTAAGGAAGTTTATAGCAAGATTGAACAAGGTAGTAGTAATTGGGCTACTTTAACAGCACCTGAAGGAAAATTGTATCCTTGGGACGAACAATCGACATACATAAAAAAACCGCCTTATTTCGACGGACTTACAAGGGTAAGTAGAATATTTGCTTGCTTTTCATTCTAAAAATATCCTATGATGTACTTATGCACATTACAGGAACTTCCAGTAATAAAACCAATATCCAAAGCTCGAGTTCTTTTGAATCTTGGTGATTCGGTTACGACTGATCATATTAGTCCAGCAGGAAGTATCGCGCGTAATTCCCCAGCAGCAAGATATCTTTCTAGTCGAGGGTAAGGAATTTCAAAAATTTAAGAACAAGGTGCTTTCCGGTAGTGTACAAAGGAAGCGAAGATAAAATCTACTTTGCTTAAAAAAAAACTTATGAATTTTAGGCTGACACCAAAACAGTTCAATTCCTATGGTTCACGTAGAGGAAATGATGCCGTAATGGCACGTGGTACATTTGCCAATATTCGATTGATGAATAAATTTATAGGCAAAGCTGGACCACGCACGATTTACATTCCTACCAAAGAGGAGGTATGGAGAACTTACACAAAATCATTTTCGAGGTATAGAAATGTATGTTATTTGTATTTTTTTTTGCAGATGGACGTTTTTGATGCAGCAGAAAAGTACAACAAGGATGGCGTACCGTTAGTCATTCTGGTGGGCAAGGAATATGGATCCGGCTCGTCCAGAGATTGGGCAGCAAAAGGACCTTATTTATTGGGCATTAAAGCCGTCATAGCAGAATCTTATGAAAGAATACATAGGTAAGTACTCCAGGCGTGAGTAATCTTTATTAAGTTAATTAATAATTTATCCTGTTTGTTCAAAAAGGTCTAACTTAGTTGGAATGGGTATCGTTCCTTTACAATATCTACCTGGACAAAATGCCGAATCCCTTGGTCTTACGGGATTTGAATTATACGATATAACCATTCCAGAGAATTGTCAACCTGGTCAGAAGATCACTGTTGGCACCGATGATGGAAAGCAATTCGAAGTTATTGTACGATTTGATACGGAAGTTGACCTCACCTACTTCAAAAATGGTGGAATTCTTAATTACATGATCAGAACGATGATCTGATAAGGATATACTATCGTTAAATTACTTAATACGAATTGATTCCAAAAATAATTTAATCTGATAATTATTTAATCGAGATGGGGATCCATTTGGTCAGGAGTCTTCGTGTTTATAAGTTGTTTCTTAATGGAAATGGTTGCTAACTTGTTGTATAGAAAGGAATTATGAAAAAAGATGCATACATGAGGTTACCATAAAAACTCTAAGTTGGAAAAATCAGAAAATTGTTTGAAAATGATAATAATGACACTATCATCCGGAGACTGAATGTAGTTTCTTTTATTGTTTTAGTGAAAAAATAGGCTTGTATCAAAACAAATAAGTTATTGTCTAGTTAATCGGGAATTAGTGTTAACAAACGACTTTTATTGGGAAATTTGGGAAATGAAAAAAGTAGGCCCTACTTTTAACAAGCTTTGTTAGAAAGAAGAAGTGTCACTTTCCAGTTTTAAGTGTTATCTAAATAGATTTTTATATTTTATCCAAAGCATTTGTTTATATATAATTTTTGAACCAATACCTTATACATGTATGTACATGATAAATTTTTAAAAATTGTTTCAGCTAAAGCCATTTAATTTCATTTTAAATCCAACCTTCCTTATAACATTTAATTCAGAGGCACTGTAAAATATTTAAAAACAGTTCGACCAAGTCGTGATTTAGAACTATTAATAGTTTTTTTTTTTAAAAGAACGATTGTTTATTTTTTCCGGCCAATGCCACATCCTTATTCTAAAATAGTTATGTACAACTCTTAATCTGTGCTATTGCATTTTATTTTTTATTATCAAGTACATATCGATAGTCAATTTCAGTGCTCGAACCATTTGAGAATTTTAACTGAATGAATCGCTCATCAGTGGCTATATACAAATGTGTACTATCGAAACATATACTGCAGATCGAATTGGATTCATGACCCTCATCCACAAAATATATCTATATAACAGGAGAAAAAATACGGTAATTAAATTATAAACATAATAGTAGAAAAACATAATAGAATTGTCTACTTGTGTAAAAATTTGTTGTCGTTGATCCCAGAGAACAGCTTTGCTATGTGACTCTGTTCCAGTAATCATTGTATAAGCACAGTCTGATGACATACACAATACAGCTGCATCCATAGGATCTGGCCACGAATTTACACATGATGCAGTCCTATCAGAAATTATTACCAACAATCATTTGTTTCTTATTATTATAGATAATTATGCTACATGGTGCGATAATTACCGTAGATCCCATTTTCTTATATATGTACCGTACCCACATGATAAAAGAGTATTTAGATCTTCCCAAATTATACCTAGAACTCCTCCAATACCTTTTCTCCAACAATGTCTCAATACATCTGACTCGTTATAACTGGAATAATGTAAATATTTTTAAAAGCACTAAATGAAGAAATTTGATTCTGTTACTTTGAGAATAATGAAAGTACCGTTCTATGTCAAATATTCAAAGTGGTGACTGATTTCTATTTCCAGATAATCCTACTGCAAATTTTACCCCTGTAGGGTTAGCTGCGAGGGAAGAAACTCTGTCCAGAAGTGGAATACATGCTGAGAATGGAAGTATTGAAATAGATCCATTAGGCACAGAAATATCATCCATATCGATGACTATAGGCCAAACCTGGCATAAAGATCAGTCTGTATTAGAAATATAGCTCAGTATTCATATCCTTTGTCTACCTTAACGGTTTCATCACTGGAGCCAGTGAGAATAACATAGTCTGTTGCATCTATAGCATTGATATCAGAATCATGGGCATTTCTTGAAACAAACAATGCTTTTCCTTTTATCTCATGTACTTCAAGCGATCCGTCAATATGACCAGAAATAACATAGTTATCTTTAACAACAAATTGGTGTAATAGACTTGAATACATAATATCATACAAAAAATCATATTCGTCAATATATTCAGAGCGAGTATAGCCTAGAATTTGGAAATCATCGCCCCACCACAGGCTATTTTTCTTTAGCTGTATGGAGGCCTTCCCCTTTTCTCTACCCCGAAAGATAGGCGATTCGATATACCTTCCGCACTCCCAATTCTGAGAAATGTACCATTTCTGCCGCAGGCTAAGCAATGGGTTGCATCTAAAAATCATTGGTTTAATTAGAGTGTATATAAAATCATCCTACGTTCTCTACTTACAACAATAATAATTGAGTGTAAGCATAGCTCTGCTAACCTTTCGCGAAATCTTGCAGATATTTGATTTGTAACCAGAGGCAGTTTCGACTTCTTACTCCAGAGTGTATCATCTTGAACAATATTATAAAACCTTTTGCACACCTCGCTGAGCCTAATCAAATCGAATGCATGGCAATAATCGAAAATTATTATGAGAATCTCAGACGGCAAAGTATCCATTTGCCAGACATTTGTCATTTTTATTAATATAACGCGCACTGTATTATTCGGCAAAGATTCCGTACAGGCACGAATCTGCAGTAATAATACACGCGATTGAATATGTTATTACATTATGACATTGTTAAATGAGAGTGGAAAGTAATATCTGCCATTTGTTGCATCATAACAGTTCATTATACACTCCCACCATCTCCATTCTTCAATTTCCCGAGTAAATAAAACAAAAATTTGTTTATCAAAATGTTTAATTCATAATCCCGTGTCCCCAAATAATCTTCAAACCATCCACTTTTTACCACACATATTCAATTCTGTAAACCTACTAATCTGGTATGCAATTCATGATCAATTGTAAAGTAATAATTTCCAGCGCATTTGAAATCTCCATCTGCATAAGCCAATCATATAACGTGTACAAGACACGTTTTTGATTTGTTAAACCTGGCTCAGACAAACAACTTTCTGTTCTTTCGTATTTTTCTTCTACAGGCCAAATTTTCGCCTGGGATAGACTTCATCTATACATACACTTGTTGGCAATCTTCAGGGGCGCTCAATTATCACGATGTAACTATAGTGAGGACCCTCACAATCAGTAGTAAAGGGATTCTGGATCGAGAACCTTTCAGTAGTGAACATTTTCTTGATATTGATGTTTATTGTTAAATTGGAGAAAAAGAAAAAAAGTAGGTCGTAAATCTAGCAGGCTTTGTTAGGAAAAAAAGTGTCACTTTCCTCTTTTGAGCGTTATCTAAATAGATTTTTATATTTCATTCAAGACAAATGTTTTATATATCATTTTTGAACCAATATCTTATACATGAATGTACATGATAGATTGTTAATTCTTTAAAAATCATTCAATTTCATTGTGAATCAAACCTACCCTATAACATTCATTTCAGAACAGACTGTGCAACATAAAACGACAGTTTGACAAAGTCGCGATTTAGACTTTTAAAAGCTTTCTTATTTTATTTTTTTTAAATAGTTGTACATTTTCTTTTGCCAACAGTCTAACTCTCCACTTACATTCTTATTCAAGAGTAATGACATACCATTCTTAGTCAATCTGTTTTACTGCATTTTATTTTTGGAGCATCAAGCATGTATCGATAATTCATTTCATCGTAGGAATGTCCTGAGAATGTTAACTGAATAAAATGTTGATCAGTAGCTGCATACAAGTGTGTACTGTCAAAACATATACTGTAGATGGGACTGGATTCATAACTCTCATGAACAAAATATATCTACATGATAAGAGAAAAAGACATGGTAATGACATTATAAGCATGATATGTATGTATATATGGAAGCTTAATAGAATTATCTACCTGTACAAAATTTTTTTGACGTTGATCCCAGAGAACAGCTTTGCTATGATACTGCGTTCCAGTAACCATTGTGTAAGCATGATCTGATGACAGACAATATACAGTTGCATCCGTAGGATCTGGCCAGGAATTTACACATAATGCGGTCCTATAAGAAATTATTATCAACAATCATTTGTTGCTTACTATTATAGATAATTACAGGATATGGTACAATAATTACCTTAGATCCCATTTCCTTACATATGTATCATAACCACAGGTTAGGAGAGTATTTGGATCTTCCCAAACTATACCTAAAACTCCAGCACCTTTCCTCCAACAATGTCTCAACACATCTGACTCGTTATAACTAAAATAATATAAATATTTTTAAGAGCACTAACTGAAGAAATTTGGTTGTTACTTCTTGAAATAGTGCAAGTACCATTCTATATCAAATATATGAAGTGGTGACTTATTTTTGTTTCCAGACAACCCTACTGCAAATTTTACCCCTGTAGGATCAGCTGCAAGGGACCAAACTCTGTCCGAAAGTGGAATATGGGCTGAGAATGGAAATATCGGAATAGTTCCGTAAGGTACAGAAATATCATCCATATGCATGCCTATAGGCCAAACCTGGCATAACAATCAATCTGTATTAGAAATGTATCTTAGTATTCATGTCCTTTGTATACCTTAACATTTCCATCATTGGAGCCAGTGAGAATAACATAGTCTGTTGCATCTACGGCATTGATATCAGAATTATGGGCATTTCTCGAAGAAAATGATCCTTTTCCTCTTATCTCCTGTACTTCTAACATTCCATCAACATGACCAGAGATAACATAGTTATCCTTAACAACGAATTTGCATACATCCTTTGAATACATAGAATTATGAAAAAAATCGTATGCATCAAAGTATTCAGTGCGCCTGTAGCCAAGAATTTGGACGTTAGCACCCCACCAGAGACTATTTTGCTTCAGCTGTATCCAGGGCATCAACTTTGATCGCTCCCAAAAAAGAGTCCTTTCCATATACCTTCCACATTCCCAATTTCGAGAAACGTGCCATTTCTGCCGCAGGCAAAGCAATGGGTTGCATCTAAAAATCATTGGTGCAATTGCAATGCATATAAAATCATTCTGAATTATACTTACATTAATAACATTTGAGTGCAAACATAACCATGCTAACCTATCGCGAAACCTTTTAGATATTTGATTCGTAACAAGAGGCAGTTTCGACTTCTTAATCCAGAGTGTATCATCTTGAACAATATTATAAAACCTTTTGCACACCTCGCTGAGCCTAACCAGATCGAATGCATGACAATAATCAAATATTATTATAAGAATCTCAGACGGCAAAGTATCCAATCGCCAGACATTTGTCATTTTTATAAATATAACGCGCACTGTATTATTCGGCGAAGATTCCGTAATACGTACGAATCCCCGATAATACTTCACGCGATTAAATAAGTCATTACATTATGATATTGTCAAACAAGAACAGAAAGTAATATCTGCCATTTTTGCATCATAGCACTTCGCTAAACACTGCCACGATCTCCCTTCTTCTAGTCCCCATATGTAAATAAAGCAAAAATTTGTCTATCAAAATTCCTAACTGATGAGTTCGGTGTCACGCAAGAATCTCCAAACCATCCAAACTTTGACACAATTCTGTGAATCCTATTAATTTTTATGTATATTTCATGATCAATTCAAAGGAAAGCCCACTTGAAATCTCCATCTGATGTAACCCTATCACAAAACGAGTACAAGAGAAGGCAAGTCTTGAATTGGTTAACATTACACGGTATAAAGGTAGCATGATATCGTTTTGACTACAGGTAGTAAAATGTTGGCCTGGAATTAACTTGATCTATATCATCAGTGGTGAGTTTAGAAGTTATTCCGGATGATTTTGGCACCTTGAATCTTTTTTTTTACAAACTTTATTACGAGAAAGATAGAACCAGAAAGATAGAACGACAGGACGACACCAAATTATACCGTATTATACTTTATTAAATTTTCTGAACGTACTCCTGTGCATGTGAGTAGCCTAATCTGAAGCGCGCTCAAATTATCACAATTTAATTACAGTTTTTTCTTGCTATTTTAAAATTCTTTTATATAGTTAGGTATAGGTGTTAAATAGTCGCGAGTTTCTAGACGATCTTTATTCTCGGTTTCTCTACATGGTATAACAAAGTTGTAAGAAAATATTCATAGATCAGTCATTATTTATCACCTATTATCTGATGACGGTAAATAGAAATGTAGTAATGTCATGAGAGATACGAATAATTAATTCTACATAATAGGAATCAATTAATCGTTTATAAAAACACATTGTAATAATAAATAATTACAACTGATCCGCATTACAATGGGCTCCATTCGATTGTTCCATAACTAAATGTTGTTCGAATTCATTAAAATTACATCATTCCAATTAATTGGTAGCAAGTTCACACTCATACTAAACTCCATACATTTGTAAGTTTCTTAAAGTATCGTCCGAATAATTCCTAATCCAAGTATCGTAATGACTGCAATAGTTGTTGGATTTGAGCCTAAAGTAAAAACAAAAAAACAATTAGAGTCAGCCTAGAAGCTAACCTATTAATGGGAGTTTTTCGCTAGAACCAATTAATTAATATTTACTAGACGATGTATTTTCAAGTCTGTAGCGACAACGTCCAAACTGACATTCCAATTCCTTCGAATCACCCTTTATAAAGCATTCGTAATCCGCTTGACAGGTATCGTTAAGATCTTCAATATAAAACAATTTCCGTTAATGTGATAAATTTAAAAAGAAATTTTTTTCAAAATCTACTCTGGTGAAAATTTTTCTCCGAAGTTTCTCTGAATTTTTCTATTTTCGAAAATTCCGAAGAAATTATTGGATTTTTTCAGAAATATGAAGACTTTCGAGAATTAAAAAAAAATCGAAATAAATGTAATAGAAAATTTTGAAAATTTTGAGAAAAATTTCCACCAGGATAATCGTTACCTCGACTCCTTATGCATCTTCCTAATCCCAATACAAAATGATAATTCGTGTAACAATGACAGCGTTCATTCACACAATGCGCTCTGTCCATTGCATCGTAACATTCGTCTTGGGTTTGACAATGATCACCCTCAATGACAGGTCCTGCCATTAAAGCAAAAGCATGAATTTCTTTAGTCATTGCAAAAAATTCTATCATTTTTTTCGCTATCAGTTATAATGTAAGGAAAAGGAAACAGCATAATTGATGACTCACGGGCAATGCAATTCGATGAGTTCTTCAAGTCCAGGATAAAGTTTATTTTACACGCACATAGGCCTTGTACGCATTCTGAGTTAGTCATAGTTGCGCAAACTGAATCACTCGAACATGGCAATCCCGGTGCTGAAAAAAATTAGTCTTCCTATCACTTATCATTGCAGATGTGACCTTCCATAAATATCAACGGAAATGTATGATACTACTAAGAGCATTTCTGTCACTGTACACTTACGGAGTACCATAAAAATTATGTAATTTCTTATTATAAAAACATAGTATACAGATATAATACAATACATACTCGCGGTGCACATTCCTTTATCAGGCGTTGGTGCATAATATGGCTCACACAGGCATGTATGCTGTTCTCGACAGAATGCATGTTGAATACAGTCATAGTCTATGTTGCAGTATTCGTGGATTCGAGACTTGCCATAATATTGTGAAACTGAAACAATACACGATTTGGTATTTTGAGATAACTGTACAAATTTAAAAATAAAAAGAGAGTGAGGATAAAAACATGTCTGAAGGTTAAATTAAAAAATGGTGTGTCACTGAGATGGAAGGTAAAACGCTTTGAATAAATCACTGGCACTTTTTCTGTTTCCTTTTATATTTTACAAAAATCCAAAACTGACCGGTGAGATCTATGCACGTGAATATTATCATGCAAATGACGAATTGTAAACGTGGCATAATGATTTTGAATAAAAGTACTTTCCCACTAGCCAATGATAAACTGAAGCACCTGTGATTCTTACTGACAAACTTCACCATTAACCCCGACGCCAAGTCCCACTGATAAGTGTTATCTTTGACTGGTTGAACACTTCAGCACAGAAAAGGTAAATTTGAAATATACATGGAACAGAAAATGTGTCTAGTATACCTAATGAATCTTTTTCTACCTTAACATGCAAAGGATATGAAAATTGTATTAAGAAATTTCGTGGGAACATTAAAACGATATGCTTGAATATCAATGAGACAGAGAATATTCTACTTACAAGGAAACCCCCCCAACCCGACCCCACCATTTTTTTTGTGCTGACATCCACTTTAAAGGGGTGAAAACGACCCTTGAAATTCACCCCCGAAAATCGTTTTTTCATCATATCTCGACTTCTAATTAATATTTTTTAATAAAACCAAGTGGAAAATATTTGTCATAAGAAGTCGAATATATGAGGTGTGTTTATGACCCAAGGGTTGCAACCCTTATTTTATATTTTGAAAAAACTATATTTTTTATGCTTTTTTCTGTATAAAAAATAAGGGTTGCAACCCCTTGGATCATAAACACACCTCATATCTTCGACTTCTTATGACAAATATTTTCCACTTGGTTTTATTAAAAAATATTAATAAGAAGTCGAGATATGATGAAAAAACGATTTTCGGGGGTGAATTTCAAGGGTCGTTTTCACCCCTTTAAAGTGGATGTCAGCACAAAAAAAAAAATACGTGTCTCTTATTTTGTCGAGTACTACAACATATCAAAAAATGATTGAAATCGGTGGGGTCGGGTTGGGAGGGTTTCCTTGTTAGTAAGTAAAGTGAGACGAAACATTTTTACTAAGAAATTATAAAGTTTCGTCCCATTGGGACTCACAGAGTCAACGCCCACAGTCATCGAGTTCTTGGAATATCGATATGATGGTACGTGAACGTATTTATCTTTTTGTAACGGTTAATCTACGTTATCTTAAAATGATAGTTCAGCATTGAGAGGCAATCGTTGTCGATAATGTAGATTATTAAGAATTCCGTCAGGAGTAGCTACCGGTCGAATTTCTAGTGCACGAAATTTGAATTTTCGACAGCTGTCAACGATTGGATATCAAATTACATCAGACAATGTAAAATTTATTTATAAGGAAACCAAGAAGTACAAGATACCGTCATTCGAGGTATTATTATCATTGGAAAATATACTGTTTCATTAACGGCATTCGATACGTCAAAGGAAATAACAATAGCGTCCATATACGTGTAAGATATAATCAAGAATCCGATGACCTAGGAGAAGCTATCAAACTAACCTCAATGTACGTTACCATCAAGTTAAATACAATGAACTTAACAATGCAGAAATATTGCAGCAATGCCAAAAACTCTGATCGTCAAATCTTTCACACAATTGTGGTACAGTCTGAGTCACTGTTGTTTTAGGAAGTCTTGGCGGTATTTTTCAAACGATAATATATTTTTGAAAATCCAATCAAAGTTTCTTAACGGCTATCTTTCCTAAATACAAGGTGGGGATATATTATGGCCAATCTAGTGTATCTCAAGAATACAATCGATTGACTGTACGTAGGCTAACACAAGAAACGATCGAGATGGTGGGAGCGGAAGAAGAATGCCGGAGTAACCGACGCGGTCGAGGTTCGCCAGGTTCTCGAAGTTCGTCAGTCGCGTCTAGCCGGTGCTCGGGATCCAGCCTCTCTCCTACGAAAGAAAAACAGAAGATCCAGAGAGCGGCCGCTGACTATTTATTTAATTATTCCGAAATAACGCAAAGAGAAAAGAAAAAGATAAAGCGGATCTAAATCAACCGGAAAGAAGCAAGTGCCTCAAGATGATGAAGTACCTGATCTTAGCAGCAATCCTTATCATCTATTCGGTAGCTGGTCAAGGTATGCTGTATATATATTTTCTTATTTTCAAAAATCCTAATGACTAACGAATTTCCACATACGTTGTGACTCATTAACACACATACGTAACGTGCAATTTTAATGATTATCATGGAAAGTTACAAAACACCGCAGAACACTCATCATAATGTACCTGATTTGAAATGTGGGACTTACCACTTTTTTCCTCTCTGGTTTTCTTTCGTTTTCTAGTTTCACTCTTTTAATAATGTTTTTTGTTCTTTCGCCAGCAGACGCGAACGACAGACATTTACGAGGGAAAGTCAAAGCAAAGATTCTATTACTTGCGAAAATTTAACCCGAGACTTATTTTCTCTACTATCTAAAAAGTGGTTTATCTTATTTAGTCTTAGCGCGGAGACATATTGTCTTTTCTTTTTTTCTCTTTTTTAGCTTCTCTTATTCATTTGTCCAACTCGTGCAAGTATTGTGGGAGCATTTGTCATTGGCACACTTGGTACTACGTGATGCAAAGTCTCGAAGACTAAGTCAAACGTTTCACGACTGTTTGAACAGTTTGAAGAAAAGGATTCCCCGTTGTAATATCTTTTATTAGTCACCGTGTTACTTCGGTTCTGGGAATAATAAACTTTTTTTTCTGACACCGTTATTTCTCTCTTAAGTGTACGATCGGGTCAGATCGTTTCAATGCGTAACAATGACTTGTTAATAATTCGTCGTTTTTTATCTTGCACGATAATTTGTACGTATGTAATTCGGATGTAGCTTTTGAATAATTCGCGTTTCAATATTTGTCTATATCTTGTTTCTCGCGTCGGAATCTTGTGATAAAAGTTCTTTTATCTTCCTGGGAATCTCGTATTGCAACTTAAAAACAATTACGTGAACTAAACAAGTTACCTTTAGGCAACAGTATCTTTTTTCAAAAGCACCGCCATATTTGACATAAATTTATGTTACTCGTACATTCATACTAACATCGGATACTCTTTTTAATTTTATAATGTATCGATTTGAAAAAAATTCAATTATCAAATTTAATATAAATATCCAAAAATCATAATATGATGTTTACTAAATTCTGTATGATTAATCCCGAGATCTACTGCGCCTCGACAAATTCTAAGAATGCATTATTATTTATATCGTCGACGATAGACAAAGCATTGAAAGCGCCAACGTGGCTTCATATTATACACTGTGCGTATACTTATGAAGTACTATGGTATTTCTTTCACGCTGATATTATGGTACCCCGTATATACGTTGCACCCCTTAAGCGATAGTGTTTCATACTAACGTATATAGTAACGGTCAACAGCTAAAGCGAGGTATGAATAATATTGTTGTTTAGCGTTCTTATGATTGGCAATTATTTACAATTCGTGACCGTAGCTATTCCAGTTATCCTTTGTTGTATGGGAGAAACACATAGAATACGTGTATAATTTGTGTTAAACCTTCGAGCACGGTATATAATATGCATAGATACGCAGGTGTGTGTATATTCAAAATTATAATATATATTGAATATATATATTATATATATATTATATATATATATTCAATACATACGTGAGAAATACATATATTGAAAATAGAAAGGATACAAATTCTAAACTGAGAGTAAACTAGAAGAATCAGTGTCTAGGCATATTATACTAGGAATGTATTTTGAAGTTATCTATATGTTTTTATGTCTTTTCTAGGTTACCTTAATAAGGATGGAAACGTGACGGTTCCCTGCATTAAGTATGAAGATTGCAGACCAGTGATACCAAATAGTATGAATACAACTTGCATCAACTTCGAATGTTATTGTTCGAAGAGTGGAGAAGAATCAGGCAGTCTGTGTAAACCATCTGATATTGCCGTTGTGAGCTCAAAGCAATCAAGTAAATGACTTTTAAACTTTGATTTAAAACTGTCAACAAGACAGCTACTGACTTGGGATATTTTTATTTATTTTATTAACCGTTTTCTTTTTTCACGCGAAATTTTAGATCCATTGGTAGCTCGCGTATGCAAACACTCAAAGGATTGTTATTTAAAAAACGGCTTCTGCAATACCTCCATATCACAATGCGAATGCTTGACGGGTTTTGTATCGTCGTCGGATAGTGAAAGATGCCTACCGAGTACGTCAGATATTTTTGACGATTGTCTTATCGGTCTTATTAGTAATGAGTATAAAAATATAATTTCTTTCAAAATTTTCTAGTTGCGGCTACCATTGGTTCTACCTGTGAGGACAATAAGCAATGTTTGGCTTATTTGGCAAACTCTACGTGCTCCAATATGGAGTGCAAATGCGTTCCTGGTTACCACTATGCTAATTCAAAATGTTATAAATCCGTAGGTATGTATTGATAAAAAAATTAAAAAATCCCATTAATATTATATTAATCATTAAATAATCGTAGCATTCGGTGAGTCATGTAATTTCAATGAAGAGTGCATGAGCATCATTGGAGCCGAATGCAATGCTGGACTTTGCACGTGTTCCATCGATGCAGTTATCAATCCCCAAAATAATAATTGTCTGCCACTGGCGCAGAAAATTAATGACTTCTGTTCGGAGTCTGTACAGTGCTCCAAAAAATTCGGTGACAATTCAGAATGCATGGGAGAGAAATGCGTTTGCCAAGAGCATTATCATTTCGACAACAAAGTACATCGATGTGTCGTAAACAAAAGTAAAACTATTTTTAATACTATAATATCCACTAGAATCAAAATCGGCAATTAATTTTTAAAGCACTGTATCTATCTAATCTGTGTTTAGGGCTTGGTGATAGTTGCGAAGGAGATTACGAATGTTATCAGGGTGAAACCGGATACGAGGAGAAGGCTTTGCAGTGCATAGCCAAACAGTGCCATTGCACGACAGGGTTCGAAAAAAATGAAGATAATATATGTGTATCAGGTAAAAATAAAAATGTAACGATATACGATAACGAAGCGTATGCTAAATAATCGCGTCTTAGTCATACAAATGGAAAAATGTTTGTGCTTGTTACTTTAGTGAAATAATTGTAGTTTCAGGTGCAACCACACTGACGCTTTCGATGACTCTCATTCTATCGTCATTGCTCTACGTATCATTGTAAGAGGAAGAAAACAAATATTTCTCATACCTCATTACTCATATTCGAATATGTTTTCGTTCCTTAATTTCAAATCTCAAATCCTCATTGAGGAGATGCATATGCATATATTTTCTGCCTTGTCTTAGATACATAAGTAGGATTAATTACAAACTTCCACGATACTGCACGCTGTAACGGGTTCTGTAACTTTTGTAAAATCTTATTTAGCTACAAATAGTGTCGTACGAAAGAAATACGTATTATGTATGTTATTACGCCTATAATTTGCACTTACTGTACGGACTGGGTCTGACCGATTTGTATGATTATCGTACACGAAGTAGATAGTAATTAACACAGCGTTAGCAGTACTTAGTAATACTATGTATTGGCTTTAAAATTATCTCAGCTATCTATCGTTGCACATCTTTTTTTTTTAAATAAATGTAGAAAAATCATTGAGTCGCATATTTCTTTACTTTTCTTTCCTTTCTATTTCATGAATCGTGATTCGAGGTACTGGTCAGGTCGATAATAAAAATTCAATTTTAAGTCTACGGAACTTGGACGACTGCTGAAAAATAAGAGATTAGTTTAATAATTATTGTTGACATTTGAAATATTTTTTTCCTTACTTGAAAGAACACATTCACCGCTGTTTTCACTGAACTCGTATCCAATTGGACAACTGCAAGTGAAATTTGTACAATTACTCAGACTTCCAAAAGCTCCATGACACTGCAGATTCTCCTCGCAAGAGCCTGGCCAAAGAAGGGGTACTAGGAGAATGAAAAAGAAAAGTTTGATCAACGTTCTACAAATGAATCACATTATATTCTTTACCTGCAAGACATTTCTTCGTGTCAGTAGATCGCACGTAGCCTTCGCGACAATTACAAATGGTAGTTCCTTGTCTCATGCTCTCACAAAATGAATATTCGTTTGCACAGTCTTCATCCTCGTCGCAGGCTGCTCCTAGGACTGCAAGAAAGAGCTTTGTAATTAGTTAATAAATAATTGTTTTTATTACTGACCCCGTTTGCAAAGCGTAGAACCATCTGCGCGTTGAACTTGCCGGAATCCATCATTGCAGATACAAGGTCCATTTGCTTCACAGGTAGCGTGAGGGTCGGCGCATTCTTGACTCTGCAGACAATTTTCACCGAGAGCTAGTAACATAAAGAGAAAGATATAATTCATATGAAAGATAAACTTTTGATATGTCAATCAATTAAACTAATAAACAATTATATTACCGGTGACACACCTGTTGCCAAAAGAATTGCCTACTAGGGGCTGTGGACATTGACACTTGTCATTCTGACAGGATCCATCGACACAGGCCACTTCAGCTCCAGTACAGCTCTGACCGATGGCTGTAAACATATGTTATTTATAAGATAATACAAATTAATGAAATATCATTATAATCGTCAGTGAGAATGCATTTTTTAAATAGACATTGACATTTTTGATATACTAAATAATCAAATGTCTTTTTATATCGTTTTTTCTTACCTCTCAAACATACCCTGGTGTCTGTATGTTGCACAAATGTATCTTTGCATTCGCAATATCCTTTCTTTGTTGAATTGCAGCGAGCGTTATTATCATAGCAGACAGTGCTAAGAGTTGGACAGGGCTCGCCGGTAGCTACAAGAAATTAATTTTGCACTAAACATATAGCAGATTTTAAATGCACTATGCCATTGATTATATCTCTTACCTATTGTACACATGTTTAAGTTCTGACTTGGAATGTAAGGGCTATAGCAAACGCAACGATAATTTTTACAATAGCTATTAAGCACACTACTACTACAGTCGCTGTACGACCAGCATTCGGATCCAATTAAGCGTGATTGGCCATTGACACAGATAATAAAAAAAATAAGAGAAAAAGAAAAAATGAAGAATACGGAAACCCTCTTATCAATCATATTGAAAGCAAATAATAATGATTGTACAGAGTTAGACGCTATTTGTAAAATACAAACTCTCTGCAAGGTGCATTGCTTATATAAGAGCGGTTTCTTCAGAAAAAAAATGTTATGAATATCAAAGCAGAAATCGAAATTTTATCAGTAAATTTAAGTAAACAAGTCGCATGTTTTTTTTTTTTCATTAAAAATGTAGAGATACAAGATAAGTAACGCCGAATTGGAATGATTTCGATGGAGACTCGATAATTTTGACATGATTCATTGACTGAAATAATTTTGAACATTCGATATCAGCCATCTTGAAAATTTCGAAATCATATGCATATCCATTGTAAAAAGGTGTGTGTATGGGGATCGTAAAGCGAAGGTATATCTATATATTCCAACTTCCCACCTTTGGTAATCTTATACCGATAAGATACAGAGGCGATGATAATGGCGTGTCTCTCCGTACGATCTGAGCTAGTGAACGCGTCACTCCTAGTGATGCTAACGTAAATTAGTTTCCTTTCATCGGAGACCTCATAGTGGGCCTATTGGCTCACGAAGGTGAACATCTAAACTGAAACTATTCGAAGGTTCACCAAAGAAGAAAAGGAAATGAAAGGAGACCTCAAGGTTCCGGTTGGCGTGACGCTTGCGCTGGCCCTTGTGTTCGCCTTCGGCGGTACAGTCACAGCTCATCTCGACGAGCACACACACCTATTGAGAAGACGTGAGTGAAAGAATGTTATAAAAAATAATAATAATTCCAGTAATCAAAAAACAATTCACAATAGTGCATTACCTGTAAACGACCGGACAAGATTTACAAGTGACAAGTAATTTAAACGTCATGTGCAATTACCGTAAAAGTGATATATACGTTAAAAATTCAATTTTTCATGTACAGTCCAATATTTAAAATTTATAAGTTTCTTACGTTAGACACTGTACTTGGATCATTTATGCTGGCTATCGTGAGTCTTTTGCGTATTTAGGATTGTTGTAACTATACTCCTACAAATACGTTGATATTTATCATATTACCTGGGACTGTTCCCCATGGACCAGAACCTCCTGTACCCGTGGGAAGAAGGTCGATAACCGTGAAGCGTTTTTTATTCCCTTCTCTAAATCTACGTAACTCAGTCGGATCCTCACTGTTTGGCTCTTTGCATTGGAATTCGTGTGCTCGAAAACGTAGTTTGCAGTGCCAGGGACGCTGTTGCGTAATTCGCTCCTCTATTGCTGTTACGTCGTTACGTTCATAGAGTGAAGACTGTTCAGTTCAGCCTACGTTTGCCCAACGTGCGTGCACTGTGTTCTTGTAGAGTGAAGTGTCAATCTTTAGAGGCTACGCTTATGCCACGCGAGAACTAGTGTAAATGGAAGTGTCTTGCTTGGATAGTACGCAATAGCATAGTAGTGAAGGGTCAGGCATCTCTTGACCAGCTTTCTCAGCCAGACACACCTGGAGGAAGCATGCTATCGAGAAGAAATCATCCTGGAGGATCAGGAGGATCTGGAGGATCGTTTGCGTTCCTTGAGGATGAAGGGTAGAGGATTCAACAGAATCTACCTCCTAGTCCTCCTCTTCGTGTTGCTTCGTATTCCATGCTACCTCGTGAGCGGCAACCTGACGTGCAGGGATCAAGCATTGCCTAGTACGTATCGATCGGCTTCTGAGAATGTCAGCTTATCACGAACCTCGTGCTGAATAAGCCAATGTATTTTTAAATACATGGAAACTTGTACAGCTATCATTGGTGGCTGCTATCTGGTGAAAAATATATTTGTAATGAATGTAGGCTTGGATTTTTAAAACCGGAACTACACTTTTCAATAAGATTACTCATACTTCCGTTTACCTTATAGCGTATATACGCATGCATGCGGACTGGGCTTTGCTTTAATATACATATATATATGACTCACGTGTACTGTCTTTTAGGTGACGAGATGACACATTTATTTGATAAGTGAACTGTGTGTTTATCAATTATTGTCTTCTTTTTTCTGCGCCTTATGGCTTTTCAGAAACTCTGGCTTCCTGTGAGTATGATAAGGACTGCGTGGAGAATGCATACTGCTGGAATCAGCAGACATGTCTATGCATGACTGGATATCTTGTAGACAGGAATCGTACTCACGTGCAGTGTCTAAGAAGTGCGTATGATTGTTATATTTTTAATAGGCCCGTTGTTTGATTTTAAAGATGGCGTATAATTGATGCACATCCTGTTGCAGCTGCCACTGCGATGGGGGATCCATGTACGAAGGACGTGCAGTGTAGCGTGACCTTCACAGCCCAAGCGGAATGCCGGGACAACGTGTGTCAGTGTTCCATTGGCTCCCACTTTCAAGCCGGACGATGCTATCAAACAGTCAGTAAGTAATAATTGTCATTTATAAATCATTAGAATAACTCTTAAATAAATCTAACGTAATATTTATATCTTAAATACAGGAATAGGTCAGATGTGTCAGACTTCGAAAAACTGTTACGTTGAAAACTCACCCAGTTATTGTGTCACTGGTTTCTGTGAATGTCCATTTCAACATCACCCTAATTCAGATGGTACAAGATGTATAAGAAGTTCATGTGAGTCTGTTGATTGATTATGAATCCAGTTCGACTGAATGTATAAATATTAGAACAGTCGAATTACCAAAGACATTATTTTGTATTATCAGTTTTGGACGATCAGTGCTCCGGCGACGAGGAATGTGTCGCTCAAAATTCAAGGTGCTTGAACGTCTGTCGCTGCAACGTGGATCACGTGATGTCTTCTGATCGGAAGAGATGTCTGAAAGCTGCCAATGTAATCGGTGAATCGTGCAGTGAGCATGCGCAGTGTCAGGAGTTCATGACGAATGCACAATGCAATGAGGAAAGGTGCTCTTGCGTTGAAGGCTACCATCAACGTGGTCCAGTATGTTATAGAAGTGTCAGTAAGTATAAAGTTTGATAATATAATAAAAAGGTATTGTTATTACGTATGAGTATCTTTGAATATTTTTCTATGCTCTTATAGTTACGTCATGTCTGAATAATTTGTTACAGAGCTCGGTCGAGCCTGCGAGACTCATCGACAATGCGTTACGCCCACGAATAGAGATTCCAACACCACCGAAGTCACAAGTGTTGATTGTATTTATGGTAAAAATTTTCTTTCAACGTATTTTTTATAAGTCACACCCATTTTTAATTTTCTCTTAATTTCTTTTTCTTAACTTTTAGGAATGTGCACCTGCGCTTCCGACTATACCACTACGGAGGATCAATTGGATTGTATTCGCTACAGCGATAACGGTAATTTCCATTTTTGTTATTGAATCTGCCGTTTTTGCTTATCTTAGTATCAATTAAAAATTGTCATTTTTATTTTTATACCTGTGCAGGTACTGGAAATCTTCAGATTAATTGGCTCGCTTTATTAATGATTTTGGCGAGTTTTTATAGATTTTAATAAAAGGAACAAAGAAACAAGCAGGTAGGACAAACTTTTGTCTTAGAAAAAAAAATGTGACATTTACAAATGAAACCTTGGCGGTTACAAGGTTCGTATTATAAACGAAATCTTCGCTGGTTCGCATATTACATGCATAATTGCACCGAAGTACATAGTATTACTAATGCTTATATGAGTAGCATACTGTTACCATTGCTAGATGCAAAGAATGACGGACGTTCGAGGAAGCTTCTATTTATTAATATTTTCTAGAGAATGTTGCAAATAATAAAGAGTTAACAATAACTTATACGATAATGAATTCTTGTATATTTTTAATATTAAAGTTCATCGTGGATAATAGATTTAACACTATCCACGTCTAATTTATCCCAAAAGGCGACAGCATCTGATCTCAATTTTAATGACATTTTTAGATCGTGAGGTCCCTTTATGACTAGATATTCATGGTCCTCAGATTTAACTGGATTCCACGTAAACCCAGAGAAACTAGGGGCAGGATTACTGAAACAAAAGATTTATTATACTTTGTTTTCTCTAAATCAGTAAAATAATGTGTCTATAAACCTTTGAAGCTATTTACCCAAAAATTGCAAAATTTGTTAGAATGTCTAACATTCTTTCTATCATTTCATCCTCTTCACTACTTCTGGTCCAAGGATCATTCTTGAAGAAGGTTTTCTCCATAGGAAATAGATACAAGTAATCATCTAAATGCGCTGTACCATTTAAGGGAGTACTAAGTTCTCTACCAAATACTGTAGCAAAACTTTTTGGTCCCTCATATTCAAAACTGTACAGATAAATTGGTGATTTCTGATGTTTACGCTGCATCTCAACAGCTTTCACCAACGGATGGACAAAATATCTGTCAGAAAACATCTGCAAAGATGTATAAAAATTAATAATATTCCTAATCACTTTTAAGTTCAATATAAAAAAGAAGCAGAATTTTTCGACTCACGTGTATCATATTGTTCTCTTGTTTAAGAGTCAGGCGTTTTCCCTTAAAATAGTATTTGTTAATTTTGTCAATGATTTTGATTACATCCTCTACCGGATGCTGATAAAAGTGTAAACTATTAGAGAACGACTTTAACTTGAGAACATCATAGTTCTGAAGTATATTGTCATGAGACATGATAGCTGTGGTAATAACGAAATTGATTAATAATTTTTTTTCTTTTTTTCGCAAATTTATATACTGATTAGTTAACAAACCCACCGCCGCTTCTCAAAACTCCTTCTTTTGACATAATTCCAGCCATGAACGGTACATCCGCAAATTTTCCAGAATTCAATAGATCATTTGGCATCTCCATAAGAAACGCTCCTTCGATATCCGGCTCTACTACGGGTGGGAATTTAATTAATGGATCAATAGACCAAACCTGTAAATTTCAAAGAAAAAATAAAATAAAATATATCTTCCGATTCATAAACAATAAAACTATAAGAAAAGGGCCCTACAAAAAAGATTGGATCAGCTTCAATCAGTTCCTCTGCTGGTTTCTTACGAAGGCAGTCAACCAAAACAGTCGAATTTTCAGTAGGACAATTAAAATGTTGACCTATATATTCTGCATGCTCTCTTGCTTCATTCTTCAGTGAATAAGCCCATCTTGCATTGGCAAGACCTGATTGGGCGATGGCCTTCGTGAACAATCCTATAAAAACGAATAATTGTACAATCTAGAGAATTCGAATGGATACGTCTATGTAATAATTAAAATATATAAACCTCTGGAAAGTGGACTTAGCATGTGATAATGTACTGAAGCTCCGCCAGCACTACCGCCAAAAATAGTAACCTTATCAGGATCACCACCAAAGGCCCCAATATTATCGTTAACCCACTGCAGAGCATGTACTTGATCTTTAAGTCCCCAATTTCCAGGAGCTACCTCATCCTCGGTACTTAAAAATCCTGATAATAAAAAATAGACATCCTTAATATCATTTAATTCAAATACGATAACCCAGCTCGAATTTAATTACCTAGTATATTGAGACGGTAATTTAAAGTGACAAGGATGACACCACGGTCCATGAAAAAGTGTGGTTGAAAATGATAGGTGGTACCTGACCAGAACATAAAACCACCAGGATGAAAAAAGACCATTACTGGAAGATCCGGTGAACTAACGCCTATTTCAGGTAACTTTAAAGAGGAAGAATTTATTTATATCAACTAGTATATACATATATGATTGCTTTAGTTTAATTTGTAGTTTTATTACCACTGGTGTATAAACATTCAAGTAAAGGCAGTCTTCACTGCCTGGTGGGTCATCTTCATTACGGAAATACATGGCTGCGATACACATGTTTCCATCTTTTTTAGCTTCACGCGTGTCCCAGGGTTCTGGATTTTCCGGAGGCTGGTTAGATTGATAATACGTATTTTTAAAGATATAATAATGCAAATATAGGCAGTGAAATTTTTGCCGGGCTATCTGTTCCAAAATCAACTCCGATACGCTAGAGTACTACTCTGTTTCTGTTTACCGACATATGTACGTTCGACAGTGACAGAACGATATTCCAGAGGTACAAGAGTAAGACTTTGGAACAAACCCCGAACACAAGATCCATACTGTCCGTATGTGGCACTTAGCCCTCTAACGAGGGGATAAAGTCTGTACGGATCAAAAGAAGACTATCGGTGTCACATCGTCATAAATTATATGTACGACGATTTTTTAATACCAAACATCAAGAAATTATTATCCGACGTTCTGAAAAATGTGGATATTAGGTACATTAATTTTGTGAAGAATGGAGATAACAGGTTTAAATCACAATGTGATAGATTCGACAAACTTATTTATTTAAGATCTCTTATCATATTTGATTAAATGATCCGTACTGTTATCGTTCATAAAAATGAACACGTGGACATTAGATAGTACCGATCATCTTTAACAAATCATGGCAACATTATTGGTTTGAAAAAATTAATACAACGCGTGTAATTATTAGTGGAACTATATGAATAAAAATATAATTTTAATCCAACATTGCTTTCGTTTAATCCACATGAATCTAATCAAAGGTCTTCATATTGTACAACATCATTTTCTAATACTCAATAAATATACTATTACGTAAACTTCTCCTAAGTAGAGTACATAACCCTTCCTCCATCAATCAAGCATAACCTGAAATTCATCAATTTAATATCGAGTTCGTTTACCTTGAATCGTAATTCCCCAATAGGGGGTTTAGCGTATGGAATTCCAAGGAATGAACTAAATGTCCTGTTCAATCTGCTAGTATCTTCAAAACCAATCAGACAACCATCGTCGATACAAACTTTTGGTCCTCCATCATTCGTACCACCAATAACCGTTAGACTAGCTATACACAAAATAATTACGAATTTCGATTCCATCGCAGAAGACGTTCAGTCGCTCGGAGCTTATCGTATTTTTATTTAAACCCGAGTCAATGTTACACAGTATTATCAGATACACTACACTCGTAGTAGACGAGCGACTGCCCATCGAACGACGTCCGGCGTCCACTATATATTACGACGCCATTCTTTCCGTAACAGCTGAATGTTTTAATCTCCTGTGATCTTCAAGTCTTCGACGCTCGAGAACCTATGACTGTCGAAAACGTGGATGTCGGTAAATGATTTATGATAATAATATCCATAATTTGTAACGACGTGATTGATTGTTCAATAAGGCGCGAAATTTAAATTTATATGAACTCTTCTATCCGATTCCATTGCAATGAACTTTTACGTACGACGCTCGCCAGTTCTCATAATTATTCGTCTGCTAGGCTTCGCGGTGAATCCTGCGTCGGTATTTCTCGTACGTTTTCGAGGGTAGTGCGTAGGCTGCCCTCCGAACGCTCGCTTTACCAGACTGTACGTTAGAACGTCTCGAAACCCCGGTATGAACGTATCGTCGTACCATCGGTCCAACGTATGGCTTTCTTGTTCCCATTGTGTTGCCTGAGTGATATCCTTTGTCATTTATTTTCAAAGGCACTAGGATTTTTCTGTTTCTATTCTCACTGCTGGTGAGTACTGTCGTACTATACTTTCTTATTAAATAATTATGGTCGCTGTTTCATTGTATGTTACCATCTGTACTCGTACATTTCTTGACATGCCAATGACTTGTTAGTTATCCTCATTAAACTCAAGGATAATTCACACGAAGGAGAAACGTTACTTAGCAGAATTATTATGAACACTTATATAGTAATTCATAACCAGACTATAAAATTGTTGGATAATTATATTTCACAAGCAATAGATAATTCATCGGGACAATGTATGTTTATACGCATATGCTATTATTTACCATGATTTTGCATAAAGTACCTCAAAAGGATTTGACATATGTAGTTCGTAGAGATCTATGAAATTTTGACAATTTTCAGTGTATAACGTAAATTTGTTTTGCACAGATAAACCTAACCAAGCATAACTCAAAATCTCTCGTTGTAAGGCTACTGTTCAACTATTCCATGTATGCACGTACACAAAACGGTGACGTCTAATGAATGGAAAATTTTCAAAACTATTTTTGTCCTGTGTTATCCATAATTCGATTAGCTCATTTTTCGTTCAGCCGCTTTCCTCATACATCACGAAAGATGGATCATCTCCGTTTAAGTGTAATACGAGGTTTAAGTTTCGAGCACGAAGATGCACAAAGGATCATGACAATAATTCACATACTAACGAACATTAATAGTGAACAATAATAGTCGTTATCATATACTATGGTATTTCTCAATATGCAACGCATTGTGTAATGCATTTTTCTTAGTGTAGCTGAACAGTAGCTTTAATCAATATTTTCATCCTTAATGATTCATTTTAACTACTATCCTTACAATAGCGTTAATTACTCCCATAGCGTCATTGACAAGGGTCAACCATAAGAAAGTGAAGGACAGCTATACGAATATCATCTTTTGTTATTAAGGGATGAACAGTAGCCCTAAGGTGCTCGTATTTTACCGATCATTGTCGGATTTTTCAATTCATCATATATGTATATCCGCCAATATGCGTTAATTTTCTTAATTATGTATATACTCTATGTTTACCTATAAAATAGTTCCGTATAAAATTGTATTACGCCCACCCGGTCAGTCTGTTCATACATTTGCACGCGTTTTAATTGGGTGTGAATTTTTATTCGATTTTATACATATATATACACAGGTATCATATTTTTGAATTTTGAGACGAATGAAACGCGCGCGCAAAGTACTTTTTTTCTGTCTAACAGCAGGGTACCATCTCTCTTGGGTTTTCATTTCAACAATCTTAAGTTAGTTTATTCTCCGACATATTAAATTTATCAAGCCTAGGGCAATTACGCGCGTTCTTCGCGGGTGATTGAAATACAGCGCTGAAGTGCTATGAACAAATACAGCATCGCAGAGCATATTTATTCTAAAAGCAACAAATTGTTTTTCCAATACGTAATAATTTCATTTTCTCAAACGATGCATCTTGTTCTAATTTGGAAAATCGTTTCTGCAATAAATCAACATTTTTTAAAAATCTACCATGCAGTATCATATCCTCTCAGATTATTTTAACTTTCATCAGCATCGTCGAACGCCATTCAACATTTCCCTGACACTGGTAGCCTATTTTTTATATTGGACGTTCATACTCGTCGACTGACGACACCAACAGCCAATCAGGATCCCAATAAAGTGACAACGATGCTACAGTTGAAACTTTGATTAAATACTAATATGGATTCTTTTACTAAAGTCATGACTGCCTCTATTGCGTACAGGGAAACGTCTTAACGTCTGTTGAAAATAAGTTCGGGGATAATTAAATCACTGAAAAGTAGATAGATAAGAAGGGTAGAAATGATTTTACAATTATTTTAAGACTCCAATTAATCATTTTGAAAGAAGAACGGAAAACGTTGAAATTGGAAATTTAAGAATTCAGTATAAACACATATACACATTTGATACGCAATAAAATTTGGAATATTCACCTAAACCCCATTTGTGATCTTTGGTATTTCTATTAAGTAGTATACGTGATATCTAGGAAATTTTTCGAACTATCTAGAGAAAATTCCATTCTGGACCTTGTTGCATACAAATCGATGTTTAATATTAAGGTACCCTCTGAAAGACCTTGTTAACTGATTATAACAAGTTCACCAACTTCCTCCTAGCTGATTAATAATTTATGGACAGTGAAGCAATGAGTAAGATAGAAATATAAACTTTTTTGAGGTCTTAGCAAGTAACGTTGAATTTTTCATAAAACGGCCGGAACTTCCAAAAGTTAATCTTTACCTATTTTCGTTAACAAATATACACTCCTATGTATAACGTAATAAAGTTTGTCTTTAGTTAACTTAATCGCGTCCCTTTAAAAACATTGAAGAGTTCATTTAATTGGACGAATAATACAGAAAGAATTGTTGAAAACTCCCGGTATACGTATATAGATATAAATTTATATGCTTACACAACTATATAGTACCTTCGTCATAAATCATGAGACTACCGTATATCTATACCAAGAGCCTGTATATTATATCTTTTCAGAAGTTTCCTCAGGAAATTTGTTACGCTATTTTGAATCCTATAAATCTCAACTAAGTCATGGGATTTCATGAAATCCTTGGTTTGAAGTTTTTTATTTTCAAGAAAAAAAAAACGAAAAAACATGAGAATTTAAAGTAAATACTGCCTTCCTATCACACGTATCCGCAATGGTAATTGCAAAATGCGAGTATTACAAAAATCATGAGCCCGGTAGAAAGAAACCTTAGAAAAACCACTTTTTCTCTCTGCATCTTGTACCGCAAGTATCAAATTAGATTTATGAAGGAATAAAAAGATAATTGAAGGTTCCCCGACAAGAAAAAGAAAAGAGTGAATTTTTGACCCGAGGCATCTTAGCAGCCTTTTCGACGGCCAGTCCAATAGCGTGTGGGCTTGGAATTTCGCAATTACATTTATTATATCTCAACCTTAACTTTGATTAATGTCAACAACGCCAAGCTATTACACTCGTTGATTATGATATTTTTCCCACTTATATTATTGTTAAGCGTTCGATTTCGAATGAAACAACCTGTAAGGTTTCTGCTCTGGTTTACGTCGGTGTGTTAAATATTAAAAAGTTCAACCCCTATATTTTCGCTGGTCATCGAGGCTTTACTTGCTCTTCACATCTGCTTTTTCATTTTCCCATATGTTTCATCTCTGCTCCTCATTTCTCGTCTCTCTCACGGCACATCCCGTTTCAACGGCCCTTATATGGGAATTACCATAATTTTCAAAATACACCCTCAGCGATAACGGAATCATGGTCAGACCCTGAGAACGACCCACTGTGAAATTCCTATTGGCGTAGACACGTATTCATCAATTGTGTGAATATAATTCATTGCAAACTCGATGGGTTTCCATTGTTTCTCATCCGTGACGTGGAGGGTCAAATCGTTAAGAAAAAGTCTAAAAATCACCAGCGAAACTAATGTATAACAAAGTTTGCTATAATAATGACCATAACGTCGAAAATCATTGTTTCAATGAACAAACTTGCGAATAAGCATACAAACAATTTTCCTTATTGTTATTAATAATCTTAGAATTTTTTAATGTAATAGTGTTAATAGCTGTCTTAGAATTTTTCATTTAATAAATCCTAATTGTTATTTTTTATTACGCACATATATGCAACATTATTATACGCCCCTGGGGATCGCGATCATAGTCATGCTAATGCTTAACTCCTGCTGTCTGTATCCAAACAAAAGAAAGTTCGGGTCGAAGGGCTAGCAAAGGGAAATTCAGGGACCCTTATATATATATATATGTATGTATGTACATGTATGTGTGTATATATATATGTATTACATTACCGAAACGAAATGACAGAACCAGGTGGAAGCTATTACGTCATAAATAAATTACGTTTAGGTAGGCTTACTTATGTTGTCTGTCGTACCTGTAATAGAAGGTGAAAAAAAAAACGTGTATCTCCTTCTACCTTCTTATTACTTTGAGCTATAACTCACTTTTACTTTGAAGGGGTCGTTTGTCGAAAAAAAATACTTTTATCGAAACTGCTAATTAATTACCTCGTTCATTAAGTAAACTTGGTGTTCAATTTATCAAAACTGTATCTATATAGGATAATCAAAGTTAAAGTACTCCACTTAGAATTGAGAGCATTATGCGATCATTATGTTTGAACAATACAATGAGCAGCTACCAGACATTAAAGTTACGTGTTATGCGCGAATAGTAGGCCTGTATAAGAAATGACGAAGACTTTAGAATTTTCGTATACCGCCCGTGAGTGCGAGTGAGACGAAGGTGTGGGGACTCGCCTGCGTAAGACAAGGATAGACGTATCGATTGCTAGAGTAATGAGCCGATACCCTTTGTCGAATTGGATGTCGGAGGGAATTCTTAATCTTTCCATTTTTAATGTTATCGAATAACGCTTAACCGTAATAATCCCGTTAAAAATGTTGAAATGTGTCCTATATTCTTTTGTGTGTTTCTCCCGCGTCATATGAAAATATTAAATCTGTCCGAGTTAAGCGTATTTGGGAGTGTGGGCAAAATATTGTGCAAAGTTACGTTTTATAGCGAAAATTACAGCTGGGATAAATCGTTATAACACCCTTCAGTAAAAGCATGGCGTGGGTCGCGCTAATGGTGTGATTGCCGATATATATACGTATATCCTGTATATATGTATAACACATTAACTGTTACATAGACAACACGGATGCTGGGAACCAGTGGTTTAAGGCCATTGAAACCGTCGACAGGAATCCCATCATTTTAGGCGAAAACGTTAATCTACCTTTGTATGCTTCCCTTCCTATTTTTCTTTTCGACTCAATTAGTTCAACCTTCTTTTTCTCGTTTTTATCTTCGTATTTATACACATCGCGTCTTCCTTTTGCGATAACGGAGAAGATCGTTCGTTAAAAAATCTATCTTGGATGATTGAACACTGGCAATTGAATTGAATCAGAAATTTTATCGATATGCTATGTGGGGATATTGTTAAAATAAAATTTTATGCTTTATGTTTATTTTATGTACTTATTCCGTATATATTACTGGTGATGACGATTCGGTAATATTGCATTCCTTTATTTCATATTACACGAATGAAGGGAGAAGGACGAATTCTTTTGTTGTACCTATTTACAAATTACCAGAAGCATTTAATTAGCTGGAGGATTTACTTAATTGTAGATTTTTAATAACTGCAATTAACGGACTCTCCTTTCGGCTCTTCCTCGGATGAGAAGGAAGGAACAGGGACATGGGAATTCCTTTCGTTCCTCTTTTTAATTTCAGAAACGCCCTTTATCCTTGCGTTAAAAAAAACACAGTAGAAATTCCTCGAGCGCGAAAATTAATGAGCATTTAATTTTTTCAGAGGTGAAAACTCTCTGGGGATTGCACGAGTAGAAAATGATAAAGTGGATAAGAAAACGATAATTTACTTCTCTCCGGTATAACAAATGTTAGTTGAAGTAGGAAAGATCAAAGGACGAGCTCAAGAGTCTCAAGCTTCCTCGATTACCTGAATATCCTCAAAAAATGGTATGAAATTGGTAATTCCGTATGTATGCCCATTATCTTCCTTCATTTATCATCACATGACATTTTCTTCTTTCTTTTTACGGTTCTCTCTCTCTCACCGTTCCAAATAAGGAGCCAGTGTCTTCTGTTATCTTGGGACACGGAGTATGGACGGTCTGAAGAAATGGATCAAAAATGAAAAATATTTCCTGTATAAAACAGCCATCCGCGATGAGGATACCCATTTTTTGGGAGACGCGCGAAACGTCCAGGATGGAGGAGAATCTTTTAGGTATTGGGATCTTTACATAAGAAAGCTCGACGGGACTTCATAAAAACGTCAGGCAACGTTGGGATGACACCGGATACCTTTGGGAAATTTTCGTGGAAGGTTCGAGCAAAAGGACGAGGGTTCTAAGCGGTTTCTAATGGTAGATTCACTGATGAAAGGTTAACTTTTCAATATGACGAGATGTGAATATATCGAAAGGTTCAATGATAACGAAAGCCAAAGAAATTATCAAGGTTACGAGGATGCCTTTAATACGAATCGAACGATTATCGATAAGTTGGATATTATCGAATTCATGAATCTCAGCTGTTCCTCGTCGACCGTTATCAATCCTAATGAGAATTTCTGGCTGCTGGTCGTGAAGGTGAGCTTTAACATTAGATAAGGCGTTAACCGTAAGTGTCATGAAAGTCCCTCGATATTATTGATCGAAGGTTTCCTCATGTAGCTTTGTTACTCCTGCTACCACATGTTGTAACTGCATCGATCACTAGCATTGATAGGATCAATCTGTTGCTTTTGGAAAAGATTGATCGTTTGCACTGTAGTATACATAGTCTGGTAGCAAGGGTCCTTTCCTAGATGTCAACACCTTTCTATGCAGCGTGATCAGGCGTACACACTTAAGCCAGTCATTCACTCTATTTTTCTCTGTCTCTTTCATCAGGAACCTCTCCTAGCACTTGAGGCTTTGGCTCTCCTCAGTGTAATTCTTCTTACCGTGGGTGGAAATACACTAGTCATAGCTGCTATAGCGTCCAGTCCCAGTCTGCGGGCGCCAACGCATTCTCTTATAGTGAATCTGGCATGTGCGGATCTTATACTGGGTTTGTTCTTACGAAAATTCATCATCGTCCGATGATCTACCGATTGAAGTAAAAATAATTTTAACAATTTTCATTCAGGATTAACAGTGCTACCATTATCAGCTAGCAGAGAACTCAGAGGAAGCTGGGGTCTGGGACCACTTACTTGTTCCTTGTGGGCAGCACTCGATGTTCTCTGTTGTACAGCCAGCATTCTGTCGCTATGTGGAATTTCAGTAGACAGGTAAGACCATATAGCAAGCAAGTGGAATACAATGAAATGGTACGATTTTTCTTTGTGACAAGAATACAACATTTTGGACAACTTTGTTTTTCTAAGGTACATCGGTGTGTCCAGACCACTCTCTTACTCTCGTGTGGTCACGACAAGAAGGGTAAGGGCGACTATAGCTACTATTTGGCTTTTGGCACTGGCCATTAGTGCGGGTCCACCCTTAGGATGGGCACAGGAAAGTGTCTACGTATCGGAAACCAGAGAGTGTAACGTGAATAAACAGCTTGGGTTTGTAGGATCGAATTGTTTTATATATCGTAAATTGTTTTTAATTAATCATTTGAAAATCATTGTTCATTTAGCTATGTCATCTTTTCTACCTGTGGATCATTTTATCTACCTGCCCTTGTCATCTTGGTACTATACGGACTGGTTTATAGAGCAGCCGCTAGACGATCTCAATTCCTTGATGCAGGAGCCGTGACCAGGAGTCAAGTGACACTGCGTATACACCGAGGTAACAAGGTAAGGTAGATCTAATTATAAATATAATACTTAACAGACGATCTTAAATATGTATGAATACTTATTAATTATATATATAAGTCATTTTGATATATGCTAACTTGTATTGTACAACTTTTAAATGCCTAAAAATACAGTCAACTCGTTAATGGATACAACGGAAAACAAAACCGTGGAATATGAAATCTTTTCGAATTCTACAAAATTCTAGGTATCATCTCTTAACCTTCGAAATGAATCTCTGAACATATTATGGCGTCCTATTACAGTGATTGTCTGCTTAGGTTTTGAAGAATTTCACCTTGGTGGCTGACCATGACCTTTGACCCCTTTTATTTTTATAACAAGATTCACGTAATGCCCCTCCAATCCTCCTTAATCATATCACTCGCCTTTTCTCCAATCATGATAGTCGGTGCGTTTGTATGTCCTGCTATGATTGTCGGCATGATACTCGCATCCACTACTCTCAGTCTCTTAATTCCATGTACTTTAAGTCTGCTGTCTACTACACCATCATTTTCTCGTGTAGCCATTTTACAAGTGCCGATAAAGTGACCCAAGGTCGTACTGATGTGACGTGATACACAAGACCAGTAAGCATCCGAATCAAATGGCAAATCCTTGCAGCCTGGGAATTTTACTGGTAGAAGGGTCGAATTGAATCTTTTGAAAGAATTTGTTGATGCCAATTCTATAGCCTGTAATTAGAAAAAATTTATTAAGTCTTATTATACATTTAAATAATTTGTTTATATGTATACAATTTTAATTAAATCCGATTGGAGTATATAGGGAGTTTGTGGGATCGATTACAGGAAGGTCTTTCTGACCCTTTCTCTATTCTATTATGCCTATGGTTTTAGAATATAATTAATTGAATGATGTAAATGACGTAACGGACACACTTCAATCGAGAAATCAGAAAATAGGACTCGGCCTTTATTAATTCGTGAATCCAATTATTGAACATTGGTGAGTGAAATGTGAAACTTTATTTACGTGATGCAATTTTTCGCCAATGAGGGAAAGCTCTATATAGATAGAGACAAATGGAAAGAATGTGGTAGAGATAGCAGAGAAGGGGATAAAGAGCTACTGAAAAACGTTTGGGAGAATGGCACAACGTGCCCAAAACCGTAACCAAATATTACAAAATCGTTAGAAGAGTAATTGTACGTGTAAGTTTGATCTGAGACGTTTACTACTCGTTGACTAAATGTTAAAATTTAATTTCAAAAGTTTCTCTCGGGATTCTAATGAGTGGCTGCTTTTTGTGCTGCATCGTTACTCAATTTTGATTTGTGCACGTATAAATGATAGCGCAAAAAAGTTGGTGCCGTGTGACAAATACTTGCAACAATATAGTAACAGTTTAAAGTGAATTTCCATAAAACCGCAGCATACCTTCCTGATTCCACGAACCATGATTCTCAAGTCTTCCTCGTTGTCGTAATAATTAGCTTGGAGTACGGGCCAGTGAAATGGATTGGAACTTTTCAAAGTGACGTTTCCCCTACTTTTAGGATGCATAAGTATAGGTACAATACTGAATGCATCGAATCCATCATAGGCAGCGAAGACTTCCTTGTAAAATTCATCAGAAAGTCCCAGTAGACCCCTGATACTTCCCGATGCATCGCCAGTCATAGCACCGAGTCCCAGAACAAGTTCAATGTCAGGATCATCCTTCTCGATAGATGGACCAGTTGGTTTAGGAATTTTGGAGAAACTTGAATCAACAGTAATTGAGGTTGCGTTCGGTGGTGATGGAAAATTCGAAAATTTCGTACTACTTGATATGGAATTGAAATTCGAGTTGAAATAATTCTCGAAAGATCTGTCTTGAGTAAATTTTGGAAAATATGAAAATTTGGAATTTTTTCGTCTTGTTCTATGACGTGTCGCTCTTTTAGTATCTATGAAAGCTAATCCTTCTGCTCCGCCAGGCACGGTCAAGGGTCCTGCACCCTTTGTAAAGTAGTCTATTGTATTAGCAGGATTCGAAGCAAGTCTAGGTTCCACTATAGTGATACTATCATTGACTAGAAACGTAAGAGCAGACATGCTGACGTGATCTTGCAGATTTAATCCCACTGGTAGATCTTCCAGAACCCTGATCCCCAAGGACTCCAAGTGTTCCCTGGGTCCAATTCCAGACAGCATAAGAAGTTGTGGCGAATTTAACGTACCCGCCGAGAGCAGGACCTCTTTGGTAGCCTTGACGAAGTATGTACGACGATCCTTGACAAATTCTACACCCACAGCTGTTTTGGTATCAGGATCAATAACGATTTTCATGACACGTGAGAATTTGGATATGTGAAAGTTAGGACGATTTCTTATTGGCTTCAGGAAAGCTTTTGAAGCGCTGACCCGACGACCATGACGAAGATTCGCCTGGGCCACTGAGAACCCAAGGATTTTCTCAGCATTATAATCATTCACAGTATAGCCCATCTCTTTCGCAGCATCCAGGAATGGTCCACGTAATCTGGATACGTATGGAGAGTAAGTCACGTCCAGGTACCCATTGGTTGAGTGATATCTTTTATCAAATTTTTCCAGTTTACTGTTCTCAGATTTCAAAAAATAGGGAAGCACGTCCTTGTAACTCCAACCAGGATTACCCTGGGCCTCCCAGGAATCATAATCAGCTCTCGATCCTCTGGTGTACATCATAAAATTGATAACGGACGTACCACCGACTGCTTTTCCACGTGGCCAATTGCAACGTCCATCTGTCATCGAAAGGCAGTATCCGCCATTTCCATCTGCGTTCTTGGCACGTGGCTCTGTCTTATAACCCCAGTTGTAGGCAGTAATCTGCATTGTCGAGGCCAGCAATGGTATGTCCGTTAAGAATATTTCGTCTTTGCCAGCTTCTATGAGGAGAACCTGCCATTCGGTAATTTCCGTCAATCTATTAGCTAAAACGGAACCTCCCGAACCAGCACCGATTATTATAAAATCGTATTCCTTTGCTATAGATTGTTCATCGTGTACACGTCCTCTTGATAGCGGAGGAGATCCTGTATAGTACTTATAGATATTCTCCAAAATACCAACTGGAATAGTTGATTCAGCAGAATTTGATATTGTAAAAAGCAACAGTAAGATTCTCAAAATTTTAATTATAATTTTATCCATTTTTTTATTTCTATTCTTAATTTTATACTTTAACGATGTTTTTTTTTTTAATTATTTCTTAATTTTCTGCAGGATTTTGTAGGCTCCCAGAATTTCCTTCAAGGAATACGTCTCCTTTTTCATACAGGAAATCCTGGTATTGATTATGTCGAATTTACTGCCAACTGCCAACAAAGAAATAATAGCAATGAAGGCCTGCGTATAAACTTGATAGACGCTACGTGAATATTAAAATTATTCTCAACGTGTGGGAGGAATTGTCCATTGATAGTGGCTGTTTCCAATACTGGTTTAGGGACAAATTTTATTCAATGGTATGCACCAAAGCTCGTTCACTGATTACGGAGATAGTTTCAGTTGAATGACCCTATATAACGGTATGATCGACCAATAAGTTCCACATGGAGTGTAGGGTCGAACGAAAGATACTTTTCCTCGTACCTTTTGTTTTTTTAAATATATTTTTATCCGACAACACTGATTTCGGTTACTGTCGCTTGTTTGTTACATATCAAATGAAGTTTATCATTCACAAGAAATATCCTGTTCCACTAAATGGGAAAGTAACCTTCGAAATTTTAGGGTTTCCGTCGAAACGTTAAATTTATGGAATTGAATTTAACCCTACTACTCCCTGTTATGCAAAACCTTGACGTAGACGTTAGCCGGTTCAATATAACCCTTATTAGACGAAAGTGTAAAGTTTCAAAGTTGATGTTACGTGACGTTGACATTACTTATCGGTATAGTCAATACGAATTATTGAACAAATAACATTCTATCGACGCTATGTATAATGGAAATAACTTTATACTCAATCATACAGAATATTTATTCCAAACTGTCGTATATCACGATGACATTTGAAAGCATTTAGAAAAGACATTTAAAAGCAGTTAGAAAAGTATCAGTACATATCTTCGCAACCAACTACTTCTGTATACATAATTTATATAGTATGTAGATCAATCATTAAATAGTCATTATCACTTCACGAGAATATAGGATATTATAATTGCGATACATGAATGAAGTGGATTAAACGCTAGCTGGAATTTGTAAACACGTTTCGTCATTACATCATAAGCGATACTATAGAACCCATATTATCAAGGTGCAAATTACCCGTTAAGTATTTTCTTTTGTTTCAAGTAATTCCACTTTACGATTTATGTTATCTAAGAAAAGAAAAAGAAAATGCTTTTAAATTCCAACTTACTCAACACAATCTCCCATTATATATTTCTATTATATTCCTTCAATTTCACTTAAAGTCGCACCCTCCATACGGTCTATAAACAATTTTTTTAATTTTCCCGCTCAAAAATAAATTACTGGATAATTCTTTTCACTCAACGTCATCTCGAACCGATGGCACTTCGACCACTGAACAATTCAAACTGACTGACCACGACTGGTCACTGGGATAAGAGCGAAAGAAAAACTATGAAGGCCATCCGAATGCAAGGTTCTTTGCCACCTTTTATAATTGTTACTTAACAGTTTAACTTGATATCCTTCGTAAGTAGTAAAACTCGTCCAGTAAAGTGAACACAGCAGACTCGAATGCAACTTTGGCTTAATACCTAATTAAGAGAAATAGAGGAACACGCTGGACAAGATGTATCCGTTAAAGCGCGAAGTTTCAAGAACAATCAAAGATAAAATCTATGTTAGGGATTTTATTTAACGATCAAATTTTAAGGAAAGAATAAAAGACTTGAAATTTTTACTTCTAATACTTACGGAGTACAATGAATCACGATATACTATACGGCTGAACTTCTTTGTATTTCGACAAGTACAATGCACAATAGACTTTCTCAACTATTATAAATTTTGTTATTTTAAATTGATTTATTTAAATGTACATATATCCTGTGTACGCATCACACGCTGTGAGTTGCTATTAGTTCTTGCATCAGTCAGTATTATGAATAGCTCATCATTTATTTTTCTAATATATGTACCGGCATTAATAAGTTTTCCCAGTGTACGGGCAAGTGGCGTCGATATTACTTTCTACCTGGTGTTAAAGAAAAAATATATCTTCGCTCAGAACATTATTACCTACTTATCAGTGTCTTATAATACGATAGACAATGCTAGGAATAATTTCCATTGAGGTTACGGACGGTACGTACAAATAATATATAGGCTGTAACAGAAAATTGGTAATTGTAAACAATAGTCAATAATTATATGTACAAAATTAAGAAAAAAATAAATAAGGATACAAGTGCGTGCTAAAATAAGTCCGCTGACCTACATACATAGCAATGAAATTATGCAAATGTAGCAGTTTGCGTCTCGAATATGTGCGAATGCTGCTTGACGATCATAATAACATTATGATAGTATTGCGGAACGCTCTCCTTCACTCGCCTGAGATGAATAAAAAAAAATTAATAGAGAAGTAGAAATGAATATCGAATTAATAGCATTAATAAATAATAAAGGCGTGGGATCAACGCATCCTAAATTATAGGTATTATATACTATTTTTCTTTCTCAATAATTGCAGTGCAATTTAGTACAATTTTTTGTTTCTATTAAACCACAATCGTTGTTCACCAAAGAACAGTAGTACACTGTGAATTAAAACAACTTTTTGAAACTTTGTAATCAACTGGCAATTATGCCACCGAGGGTAAATTATTAAAGCACTAACGTATTGAATTACTCAATACTACCCTAGTAAAAGTGCTAATTTTATAAGAACCACGTTGCTATTTACAAAGAATTAAACTTTGTAGAGTCACGAGTGGATTGAAAGCAAAAGTAGCAATGGAGGATAAGACGTAGAGTAGAATAAAAATTACAACAAAAATTATACAGGAAGGTAAAAGTGTACAGGGAAGTGTACTATTTAAAGTGACTACACAAGAACCCCCAATGAGAGGTCGAAGACCTATCAATGTCTATTAACATGATCATGGCAATTTGTAGAGGACGACAAAACATACTCCTCAAGGATTGTATAATTGAATGGGAAAACAACATAAAAATATCGGCTATCTCTCGGAGATCATCTACAAATCCGAAGTGATGATTATGCAATAAATTTCAATGTATGGTGATACAGATGACAAAGCAAATCCATGACTCAGATATCCGTCCTTCTTAAAAATTTGAATATCTGTAATAAAATATGATAATTTAAAAAAAAGGTTTTATATTGAATGATATATAATTATCTATTTTTTGTTATATTTTACAGCTTACCAAAAGCAATGTACGTAAAGATGGATCAAGTACTATATTGGTATCTCGCCCTGGTCCACCTAGACGCTGGGCATCGCAAGGACGTGGCGGCCCACTTTGTCGTGGTCCAGCTGCGAAATTTCGAAGACAGAAAAAAGCTGCAAAAACATTGGGAATTGTTGTTGGCGGTTTTCTTCTATGCTGGTTTCCATTCTTCGTCATATTACCTATAGGTGAGGATGCCTATATTTTCGATGACTTTGGTAGGCGAGAGTTTATCGACCATTGGAGTAAATATTTGCATAGGCGTAGAGGTAATATCCCAGTGAATTTCATACACTGAAAAGTTAGTTGCTTTGCAATGATAGAGCACGTAGAAATTTAATTGATATTATCTGTACACAACGGAGAATTTATTCGATGAATTTTGAAAATATGTTTAGCATTTTGGATCTAGCGTTAAAAATAACCTAGACATTGAGTGATGTAACTACTCGATATTTGGACTACATGGTTTTACAAGCACTTACTGATACTAAGCGAGAATATAGAAATAACAAGTAGTATAGGCTGTGAATATTAAACGTGGCGGAGAATCATAAATGTTAAATCAAAGCGATACGGATACGGGAAATGAAGACAGAATACTGATGCGAAACAAAGAGTTCTGAAGTGACAAAGTCAATATAAATAGACGTGAGAATTCGTCGTTCTATACAAAATTCATGCGAGATCTGCGAATATTTGTTTTCAGATGCAGCATGCGAGAGCTGTAATCTATCTGAAAGTGCGATATTCACTTTCGCATTTTGGCTGGGATATTTCAACAGTTGCATCAATCCTTTCATCTATGCATGCAGCAGTCGGGAGCTCAGAAGAGCTTTTCAGAGTATTTTGCGTAGAGCCTTTTCTTTGAAATTACGAAAACAACGTTCAGCACCGAATAGTTTTGTGCCTCCGATTAAGCATAATACGACTGCAAATTCTGATATTGAGTAGAGGTTACTTTTGTCAATCTAAAATCGTTCAATACTGCGCTGTAATTAATAAATGCTTGTTAAAACAATACAATATAAAGTGCAACAATCTTTAAACCCTGTTTATGTATACTAAGTCGGTAATGAAGGAAACTTTTTTTTTCATCAAAGAAACAAGTATTAACTACATGGTAAATATTATCAGGGAATAATTTTTCTCTACTATATAATCATTTATCAAAACACTGAATAAGGAAGATGCCGAACACTATGTGTTGTCTGTATTATCAACAAATCCAAGGATTGCTGCTCTTAAACTGCAATTATAGTTCAATGTTATAGATGAAGACCGCAATGCTGTTCTTCAACTGTGCTTATTTTTGTCTATATGTATTCATCATTCAAAAATTTCATTTTGGATTGACAAAACATAAAACCAGAGATGATTAAAACTGTAGCGTTGTGCAGAGGCGAGTAGGGAGATGCAAAACGAACACGAACACGTACTTGGCGGACAGAGGTTCTCCGCTAACTCACCGCTGGTTCCTAAAGTAATCCTTAGAACGAGACCAGGAACTATAGAACTTCTCGGGAACTATTGAAAAAGCCTATTGATGAATCATTTTTCAATAATTGGGGTGCTACACGGGTGTCGAGTTGGCACCGCACTTTCTTAAAAATATCTTAAAAATATTTCAACAATAGACTTTTTCAATAGTTCTTGAGAAGTTTTATAGTTCCTGGTCTCGTTCTAAGGATTACTTTGGGAACCAGCGGTGAGTAGCGGAGAACCTTTGCCCACCAAGCTACGCGTTCGTGTTCACGTTTAGCACGACTACGACGGGATTTGCATTGTCGACGGAGTCGATGATCACAGAATCCTACTTCCAGACTTGCCGCTACGATTTAGCGGCATGATTTTGGTATCGCCGAAAACCGTAGTGTTGTGCATCTCCCTGCTCATCTCTGCTCTGAGAACCAGCGGCAAGTTGCGAAGAGCCTCTGTTCGCCAAGCTACACGTTCGTGATCGCGGTCAGCTCGGCTACGACGGGATATGCATTGTCGACGGAGGCAATGATCACAAGATCCTACTCCCGGGCTCACCGCTACGATTTAGCGCCACGATTTTGGTACCGCCTAAAATCGTAGCGTTGTGCATCTCCCTGCTCATCTCTGTTGTGTATCTCCCTACTCATCTCTGGAAAACAGTACAAGATTGGCCATCTTTGTAAATGCCTTCAATGGAATAGTACAGTTCAAGATGGCGCTGTGACGTCGCGTAAAATATGATAATTTCGCGAATTAATTCGGTTTTTTCTATCTACGTCGTCAATTATCACTGCGAGTACCAACCTCAGAAAGTTCGTGATATTTTCAGATTGTTCACTTTATATCTCTCGCAAAAATAGTTCGTTATTTGAAAAAGTTTTTTCATATTTCTTTCTGTGGGCTTCCGAGTGTTCAGAAAATTTTTTCGTTTAACTATTGTCAGGTCACTGAATTATTATATTTATCGAAAAAACAATGTTTTCTTTATTGATTGTTTCAATAATATATCTATAAAATAGTCTTATTAATTGTCACCGATCGTATTGATCCTGTCAGTGGAATGTGGCAGAATAGATTCAGCCGATAAATCGTATTTGACTAGTCATTTTTTGCTACTTGTACGACATTATTGTTAAAAATTATATTCTCTTTAGGAAGTCTGTCATTAACTTTACATTACCATTCAATTATGGCAGCACCGTGTGTTTCGTTTCGAAAGAGTGAATAATCCGTGGTTTTGTAAATGACGTTAATTTTGGAATAATCAACGTGCCGATTGACAATGGAGAAATTCGCTGTTGATCTAGACAAGGTGCTCGACGAATTTGAATTCAATGAAGGTAAATGAAACAGAGTCTTTGTGTTTATTTAGATAGCTGCCTTGGTTTCCTTAGGGCAAAAACATTGTCACATTGCAGATCAAGCAGAACAAATTGCATCCGTTGCTCCTGTGGATGACCATGTTACTTCATCGGGTAATAAATCCAGTTCACAGAATTCGGTCTCAAAGTCATATGACAAATCTATCAATGACTCGGTAGCAGTAGCTGATACTGAATGTGATGTGTCATTATCTTCTGAAAAATATAGTGAAAATCAGGCAATAAGTATTGTCAGAAAAACATCTTATACTGAAAATGAGATTAAACATAATGACTTAGACATTCTTAAAGGAGAGCAACAACCCTTCGAATTAACTGATTCAACGAATCACTTTTACACACATGACTATGAGACGGAGAAGGTCCAAGCAAAACAGCCTCTTGACATCCATGATACAGATCCAGTATCTTTGACAATACATAATGACATATCACAGAAGTTATTGCAAAAAAGGCATAATGATAATTCAGCCACGAAGATACAAAACAGCTATGATAAAAAATTAAATCAATCCAATATTAAACCCAGTGTCAGCAATGTGTTTAGTAGTCTCAATGAGTACATAAATGCACCAAGCGCCAGTGTGGATTATGTAGACGATGCAATAAGTAGTCAAGATTATACGGAAGATAGTGTACCGCAGGAGACTACTGCCACTGTCGAAGCTCCTACGATAATCACAGTTAAAAATGGCAACGTAACTAAATCTGTTGATAAAAAAATCGCAAAAATCGAAGAGATATCCGATGTTGGCACGAGCGTCATAAAAATAACTAACACAGTGCCACCTAAATATCAAAACATACTATTGCCAGTAAAATTGGATACTGTAGTTGCTGATAAACCGACCGGATCTGAGGAGGACACGATAACAGACGATACACCTTTACCCGAAAGTATTGAAGCACCAAGTAAGAATCCTGTTTATACAAACGTAACTCTACCGGAAGTGGCAGAAAGAACGTCAGTTGACCCCGAAAGTATAATAGATAGGCCAGAGCACGTTTATGAAAATGTGTATATTGGTACAGACATTCCAAAGACTCAAGAATTGTACGCGACTGTCAATAAAACAAAACCAAAGGATAAAGAATCGAGAGACCAAGCGGAAACAAGACATACTTATGAAAATGTTGATTTTGGTGAACCAAACAAGGTGCTGAGTAATGATAAAGAAAATGTTTACGAATGTATTTACATTGGTAACCGAGAAACTCTGCCTGAAACCACCACAGAATTAGAAATTGCAGCAAAGAAGATGGCAGATCATCTTTATGTAAATCAGAAAAGTATAGAGGCGGAAGCTAAGGCGATTAGTTCAACAAAACTAATATTTAAAAACGTACATCTTAAAGCGCCTCAACCAGAACACAAACCGGTAGGTTTCAGTCACATTGATGATTTATCTGAAGAGGAATTAAATAAATATTTAGCAGAACTAGAAGCTGAAGAAAGAGCAGCGGAAGAAAGCGCTTTATATGAGAACTCAACGTTACCAGGAGCTGCTGGACTTTACGTAGATCCAATTGAGAATTTCACGCAGAGTAAATTCCAAAATCGTCATGACGACGAAGATGCGAATGAGGCGCCGATTTTCGAGAGCGTCACAATAGGCGAATTACCGGAAGTTTCAGAAGAGGAACTTCAACAAAAGGCCAAGAAGTTTCCAGTAATCGATTACAGCAAAAGCGGTCCCAGTGGTGAAGTATCCAGCGATTTTTTAGCGAAGAAAGGATTGGAAAAATTTCACGAACCTGCAAAAGTTATTTCCGAGGCAAAGGAGAACAAGGAAAAAGAAAGAAAAAGTAAAAGGACCAACGAGAAGATGGGAAAAACATCAGACAACACGGAACCTAACGTGATGAACAGTAACGCTTCCCAAGAAGACGAAAAAAATGTAGAACCAACCGAAATCATATCAAAAACAAAGGAAACTCATTTGGAGAAGACTAATACGGAATCTCAGAATGAGAAAATATCCGAACAATCTGAAAGATTACATAGCCAAGATCCTCACGAGAAATCGTTGACCACTGGTAATTCGCAACAAACAAAAATTGCAGATACCAATAGTAATATTGAAATTAGCGGCAAAGAACCTTTTTCTAATTTAACTGAAGAAAATGTCATTATTGAAAAACCAAGCACTGTATCGAGTATTAATCTAGACAATAAAGAATCGGCAAGCACTTCGTTAATTGTTGAAGACAATAATAATATCGTCCAAGACAACGCAGAAGGAACTACAGATAACAATACCGCTGAAGCAGGTACATCAAATCCATCAGAGAATCTGGAGATCAATGGAGAACACGTTGACAGCAGCGAAGAAGATTCTGACAAACCATCCCGTCCACAAACATTGGATATCATTTCATCCGTTAATATGGATGAACAGCCACCTACTATTGGTATGAAATATAATTTTTTTAAATAATTATTACTAGAACGTTGACAAAAAAGAAATTGAGATATAATGCACTTTCTGGTCTTTAATTACATATGACAGCGTACCATTTGAATGCGCGTTACACTTACAGGTTGAAAGAATTGTACATTCTTTCCAGGAATACTTGGCTTTTATGCCATTGTTATGTTATGATTAAAGTTTACGGCTTTATTTGTTATAAATAAACTAAACCAACGGCATTTTTACAACGTAATGGCAATCTAACCGTGCCTGAACTATGACTAATTTGATAAATATTCCACTGCGCCACTGTGTACGTACATTTGCTGCGTATACGTTCTTCTCTTATCTCTACATATGGTTCAAAGATTTCAGTAACATAGTTTCGTTTGGTAACTGTGGCCTCATTAGAGAATATTTTCCAACGCGATGATAATCTTAACTATTCGGATTTAGATCTTGCAATGCAATTGAGTTGCCGTCCATTCTCCACCCTTGTGCGTTATTACAGCTATGTATAGAAATTCCAATAACGTCAGTCCTGGTGAACTGATAACATTATTAGAAATTAAAAATTAAAATTAATTAGAAATATTCAGTGATTTTATATACTTGCTCAACGAAGTATTTAATGTCTAATCATTATCATTAAACTTGTAAGAATGCTTAGAATAAAAATTATATAAGTAAATTGAAAATAATATTTTTTAGGATCTCCAGGTGTTACTCCAGGTGGTCACGAACAAGCTGATACCGAAGGAGAGGCAACGGATCAAGGTCAAGGGGGCTCTCCTGAAGCTTCAGAAAATTCTTCCATGGAAGCTAATATTGTTCTGGGCAAACAACCACCTTTTTGGGTTCCTGATTGCGTCGCGCCTAATTGTATGTTATGCGACGTTAAATTTACTGTGATCAAGAGAAGACATCATTGTCGTGCTTGTGGCAAGGTAATAGTAATTGCCACAAGTAATTTTGCTAATGTGTAAAATTATAAATTATTTAATATTGAAAAATGATTGTGTAATTAATAATAGTTTAACCATTATCGATAATTATTTTTCTACTTGCAGGTATTGTGCAGCAAATGCTGCGGTATGAAATACAGACTTGAATATCAGGGCAATGTAGATTCCCGCGTTTGCCTTCCATGTTATCAGCAACTTGTAAAAGGTGATGATTATACTTATGATATCCCTTAATAATTTCTTTTATCTAACTCGTTGAAAATGACTTTTGTGTCATACCTTCAGTGAGAAATTTTCATCCACATTAATCCTATGTATATGGCACATTTGGTATCAGTACCTGTTAATTGTGAAAACTGTTAACAGAAAGTACAGAGTTGTTTTTTGCTAGGCAATCAGTGCTCGAACGTATCTTATCCACGCGTATGATAAAGTGTGCATAAAGATTGTGTAAACATGTTTCGTTATTTTCCTATTTTAGCTGAAAATGAAAATGGTGGCGGAGACTGGTCCGTTGGCTATGGTGGCAACGGTGGTGATGGTATAAATTCACCTCAGGTAAGAAGAAAAAGTTATGGGATTAATTGCGATAAAAAATGATTTGCTTAATCAACTGTACAAGCATGACTTCTGTGTTATTATGGATTTTTTTGTACGTGGTAATGAAAGATATTAACCGTTTCCTTCCTCATTAATGAATTTACTACACCACTTTTTAATAAACGAGTGTGGTATCTATTTTTGCTTCTACTTATATTAGTAATAGCATATGCATGTCTGTATCTGTAACAACTTGTTGAATACCTCCTCTCTTGCATAATACTGATTGATTTGGCATGATTCAAGTGCAAATATCTTACACTTACATTTTTATTCTAAAATACACTGCAAACATATAGGGTTAATAGAATAATTTAAAATCAAATTTTATCTTTATTCAGTCAATTTAAGTTTACTTCACTTTAAGTTTCTAGCTCTTCTATTATATATGATGTTTCCTTACAATCTACTTCGCTAAATTCTTAGTTCTGCTAATTGTCTTAATACTCCACTATGAGCAAACATGAAATCTTTTATGCACTCATCTCAGTAATTTGAGATTATAATCAGTAGCGAAGCATGATATCGATTAGTATGAAAAAGCTTCAGTGCGAAGACTTGTGCTAGATAATTATTTCTTCACAATGGTAGTTCATGTTAATCTGACTGAATCGGTGTGCCTATATGAGGAACAAAAACGCAAGAGTTCGAAGTATTCGACAAATGGTTATAGGGGAGACAGCCTAATCCAAATAATCCGATGGAGTACTGTTCAACAATACCACCTTTACAACAGTTAGCTGGTGGACTACCACCAACGCCCACGGTTATGGTGCCCGTTGGAGTTCTCAAGCGTGAGGGTAGCACGAAGCAACGTCCAGAGGGCCAGAAATCCGTTATGTTCAGTGATGGTAAGGGAAAAATAATCTATAATGTAATTGAAAGTGATAGAAATAGTTTTCTATGGATAATCTAAGGCAATTCAAAACGTAAAAATGTGTATTTTTTTTTAATAAGTACATTTAAAACTAATCATGTGTGCTGCGCCAATGAGTCGAACTTTCTATGGATTGTTATAGTGCAAGGACGTTGCGATTATAATGACACGTGTGCTGAAATGACGCATCGCATATTTTGTTTTTCTATACATTAACTCATATGGTCCTTGGATAACAGACTTTATTAAAAGAAGAGATATACCTGTGAACCGATGTCTTTAATTACGCAATTGTTTTTAGCAATTATATGTTTGCTTGACATTCTTGCGTTCTTTACACTTTGTTGACTGAATTGGTACTACGCATTTTGCGTTACCATTCTCACGGAGAAATTCGAATGTGAATAACTTTTGCGCTCTGTCTGCTGGCTTGATATTTTTATATATTTTATGCAAGTCTACTTATTTATAAATATAATTCTGACAATGACACTCATTTATTAGACAAAGCCAAGCATAGACTCCTATTTTACACATATTTTTCTTGAGTTCTTTTGTGTTCTCTTATTCCTACATCCATGTTTCATATTATATTTTATTTTTGAAATCCCCTGGAACGACTAATGAACGTGGCCAGCCCCTGCCCCATCCCGTTTGTTTTGTTTTGACACACCTCTAACTAAAACACAGGAATAAGGCCTGGCTGTGACCTGACAGAGCTCGACTCATCCTGGGACCCGAAGCCCCCCTATCGAAAGCCAGGGAATAAACGGCTGCCAACACCGCCAGGACCATCCTCTACATCGTCTATGGGAAAGAAACAGAATTTACCACCACTGGATCCAAATACGAATAGTTACATACCTCAGGATCCAAACGTGCTACCACCGACAGTGACTATACACAAAGGCCGTAAGGAATTAATAGGATCAATTATGGTCTTATTCTTATCATTCTTTATTATGAGCTATATGTAACGATGCGGCCATTTAATGAGACAATTTCAGCTAAGGATTATTATTTCAGAAATCACTTATCACGATGTCCTTGACCAAACTCGACTTTACAAATCATTGGAGAACGAATGCGAACCTCCAGTCTTATTTGCAATTAATAGAAACCTATATGCTTATGTGAAGATAACTAATTGTGAGTGTTAAGCGAGAGGCTTTTTATAATTTTATTAATTAATATTTTTTTAAATCAAAAATTATATCCTGTTCTCTTGTGAAAATTTTCAGTAAATTGTTGCGTCAACAGAGTATGTTGGAACGTAACGTCGAGAGGTCTTGCTTGTGTAGGACAAGATGAAGTGATATTATTGGTAGAAACTTTACCGGATGAAACACAAATTCCTAAAGATCTTCTGATACATATCAATCAAATATATATCGAGGCGATCAAAGGTAAATATTTTATTTGATTGACGTTACTTAAGTAAGTTAATTTATAGTTACCTTGTATAATTATTAATTCTAGGCAATACCATAACAGAACTTGGTGTATCGATACATCAAGGTGGGAATTTCTTAGGATCGCGAGAACACGCAGGATTTCTGTTTATTCGACAAACATTCCAATGCTTACAAAAAATCGTTCTACCTCCTGCGCCATTTCTCGTAGGTCTTCTCGTTCACAGGTGGGATCCAATAAAAGAATCTTATGACGTAACGTTCGACAACCATTAGTACGTTTTATTTTGTTTCATAGGTGGGAGACGCCATGGGCGAAAGTATTTCCTCTTCGACTTGTTTTACGCTTAGGTGCTGAGTATCGTTATTATCCTTGTCCACTGGTCTCAGTTCGTTTTCGAGATGCTGTATATTATGAGATTGGACACACAATTATGAAGATTCTTGCTGACTTCCGCAATTTCGCTTATACTCTACCCGGTGTACGTGGGCTGACTATACATATGCAGGATAGAACAACTGATGTCATGTTTCCAAGGAATCGATATGACCAGGTCATACGTGGTCTGAACAATTCTAATGATCATGTATTGGCTTATGCTGCAAACTTTAGCGTCCTGGCTGACTCGCATTTGGTTTGCATGCAGACAAACAAAAGCGATGATAGTGACGAGAGTAACTATCAGACGCAAGCAATCAATATTCACAATAAACCTAGAAAAGGTGTGTAGATTATTTTTCATGTATAGCGAATTTAAAGGAAAAGATATGGTATTATATACAATTCCTTTATTTTTACAATTCTTTAGTAACCGGTGCAAGTTTTGTTGTTATCAATGGCGCGTTAAAGTCATCGATGGGTCTTTCCGCGAAATCTAGTATTGTGGAGGATGGACTCATGGTTCAGATAATGCCAGAAAAAATGGAAGCCTTGAAAGCGGCCTTGAAAAACATGCAGGACTTCTCAATTGGCTGTGGACGACAAGGAGCTCCTGAACCGGATGAGACTGTTAATATCAAATGGGTAGACAATGATGTACAATTCAATCTGGGGTAAGCTTATCTTGTTCTTATTAAAAATCATTGTCCAGAGTTGTATGATATTTTTATCTACAGTGTCAAAAGTCCTATCGATGGAAAGCCAATGGATGGTATCCCATCGATAAGAGTTCATAACGGAACTGATCACATGGGAACAAGCAGATTTATCCGATGGACTGAAGTATTCATTATAAAGGTATTATCTAATGTTTATCTTTGTATGGGTACATGTTGTATAATTTACTAAAGCGCTATTACTGCATTATTGCTTAATCTTTATGTTAATATTCAAATTTTATTCTTAAAGTCTGAAGACCATCCAACTGGCGTTCACGACCCGGTAGACATAAATAAACTGTCGGAAAACATAGCACGTGCGACTTGTGCAGCACTAGTGAAACTGTTGGACCTATTGGCAACGGCAGGTCTTACGAAACTTGCTGTAAGAACAACCATACATCCAGATAATGTAAGTTTCAAAGGTCTTCATTGAAAGAATATAAGATTCTAACTTAAATAATGGCATTTAGGTGGGTTACGAAGCTGGCAGCGAAGGGACGCGATTGCCACCAATTTACATGAAAAGTTTGGACAACGAATTGATTCAAGTCCTGCATAAAGCTGTGCAAAGTAGTCAAGACACGTATACAGTACTTGAACTAATATTTCATGTATTAGATGACTGAAAATTACTCCAATTAGATCTTGTTTCTAATCGGCGATGGCTGCATTCCGCGAAAGATTCATTGCTCTTTCTTCGCGTTAGGGTGACGTGCAATTGTATTTTGTGAAGAATGTGAAGAGTTTTCACAAATTGCATTCTAGAATGACAAGTATACAAATGGATAATTTCTAATTCAAGGGAATACGGAAATAACGTATCTCTATAATAACAACGGATATGAATATGGAATATGAGAATTTCGTTGATGATGAACTCGTTTTTAAAAGTTAAAAAATGAAGCTCAGATTTTCGTATGCATATTATGTATATATTATGTACTGAGAGATCTCTTTAGAATGTTGAATCTTTTTTTTTTTATCATAACGTTCGACGGATTTTATGCGAGAACCGTTTGAATATCATGAATTTTTCTATTCGATGTTCGTAAGTGTTCGGTACTTTTCGTACTTGACACTTACGACTACTTGAGAGTTTATCTTATGCTGTATGTTAAACGGCAGCCTGATAACTATTGCAAGGATATTACACCCATCAATATCTATATTAGTTTAAAGATTTACATAAATGGTGAGAATCTTCAAGGATTGTTGAGTTTTGTACATGAGGGAAATGCCAAAAGCCTTCACGTGCGTGAAAGTCAAATTGACTGTTTTTAATGGGATATTTTCGATTGCCAAAGACCTACGGGATAAAATCTGAATGTAAAATAGGTATAGTGTATTCATGAACTTGCAATGAGAATTATACGGATGGCATAGTCAGCCTAATATGAAGAATACTTCATCAAACAATGATCTGTGAAATCTATTTGTAAGCGCGTCGCACGTTATGCTACTAGGAAAAGGTATTGTAATATTAAAATAACGTGAGGCACGTGTGAGTGTCAAATATTAAAGTGATGGAGTGACGATAAATTTGTTATATAATACACAATCGTTTTTTATCTGTTTTTTTTTGACAAATTTATACTTATCGTTAAAATGAATGAAGTTAAGAAAGAATCGTTTTTTAAAATATCCTCTAAGATTATTATTTTCTTATTGAGTAAAGTTGCATAATAAATATAACGTTACTGACAAATTTATCGTCAACTTGAATGGCAGTTCTCCAACAAGTACTTTTGTATAGCTTGTTTCGTCGCTGTTTAACAATTTGTATAATGCGTTATCGTACTGTTAACACCTCGATTAAATGATATTTTATTGTATATTGTTAATTAATTTGTGCAAGAACTACGAGAACTCGTGCAACGATATTATTGTCATTTATACCAGGATGGATGTTCAATATTTTACAGCTGTTCATCTCTTTCATCAATCTTTGTCCCGTGAAAAAAAATACAGTGCAACAATCGCGTTGATAGGATTTTTGAAAATTTTGATTGTCAACCGCGTTGCATGATTCTTGTTATTCGGTTCTATATGGCTTTTTCATAACACCAAGAGCACATACACTATCGTTGTATCGTACTCCTAAGTTGTATTTACGTAATGTATATACGAGCATAAGTATATAAATTGTACATACTAAACATTATTACATGGATTTTTATTTAATTTCCATGGTGAACGCAATGTGGGATTAAAACGGTTGATATATCGTAAAAAGGTTTGTTCGTAGAATTGTTAAAAAGAAAGCAAATCTAAGCACGAATAGGTAATATTAAAGGCAAACATTTAACATGATGGACCTTATATTCTTATTGATAAAGTTAAAGGATAAGTACGCAATGACTAATAAACTTTAAGAATTGGCGTCGCAGTACATAGCTGTGTTCCAAAAAACCTCTCGCAGATAAAAATCAAATATCTTTGCATCTTTCTTGGTATTACGGTGATAAGGACAGATAAATTTATAACAGATCGCACGACGCTATCTTTTGGAACACAGTACAAAAATGACCGGTGGCGCTTCTCTAGCGTGTTCAAAAGATGAACTAAAGTACAGAATCGATTCAGCGGTGAGGCCATACTACCCGGCAGCAGGTGCTCGTATTTCAACGCAGCACGTGAAAAAGATGTTCATCTTGTGAATTTTGCATCAACTATTAAGCGTTTTCCACTGTATTCCTAGTGTCAGTGAGTCTCTTGTGAAAGGTCCGTGATAAAAAGTCCACAGACCCATCATGAGCAAAAGAAAAATGTCGTAAGTATCTCAGGCACTGGCCAAAAATTGTTTCAATGGCCTATATCCTTTTTGCCTGTTGGCATCCGACGCCCACAAAATCTTATCAAACTCCCATTGTTGTACGTAATCCTTTTGTCGATGAACTGTGAACAATCATCGGGAACTCAGGATTATCATAAGCGATCGGTCAATGGGTATTAGGATGGGCGACAGTATGGGGGATGTCTCACTGTCATTTCCGAATGCTCTGTCATTTAGCAGACCTAAATACTTCCATGTTACTTATTTGATTTACGTTAATCGCATTTCGGAACGTCGCTCCTTGCACTGAATTAAATGTTGCGGAATATCATGCTATTTTGGATTACTGAGTTTTGTCAAAGGGAAAGATAGGCAATCGTGTCTACAATGCGTATTTTCTTCCACCTTTGATATTTTCGTACGAATTTTCTTCCTACGCTAGTTAACATTCTTACTGACGCTTATTTTGCGCGGACATCGTTTTAAATATCTTCAGAGAATTTTTGAGCTCTTTCGTAACTATGCTTGAAAAATGCCAAAGACCAATGGATATCAGTAGTTGATATTGTTTTCCTGGTATTGATGAACTAGAAGGAATATTTTGATAATAATTTATCATTTTATCCTGGATTTTAGCACGTCGGGGGATTCCCTGTATCAAATCTTGGAAATCCCTAAAACTGCTACACCTGAGGAGATTAAGAAAACTTATAGAAAACTAGCACTCAGGTTTCATCCCGATAAGAATCCTAATAATCCAGAAGCAGCTGAAAAGGTAATATTTAATAATTTTAAGAATATTAAAAACTTGAGTATGTACAAAATATACAAACATTAACTGTATCAATAATTAAATGATGACAATTTTGGTATTGTTAGATAGATTAATTTATAATATATTGCATGCTGATAAGACATATTTTATAGAAATGTGAGACAGTCATACATAGGTATATCCACATTCAAATATACATATTAGTATAGTAGATAAAATCAATATTACATTCAAACACTACTGACGACAAATTGTATAATAAATTTAAACAGTTATATTTTTCAACTTACACTTTTTCCATTTGAAAACAGTAAATGTTTAATTTTATCAATGAGGATGGCTCATGCTTTTCTTCCTGTAAATGATAATAATCATAAGTGAACAAGGAACGGTATGTGTCATATTTATTATCCTGTGAGTGAGAGTACAGTTTGACTTATGATAAATATAGATATGATAGAGTGACAGATATTTCAACAAACATTGCATGCAACGAGAAAAGTTTAACAAAATCGTGCCTTAAGGTAGTAAGGCAGGATTTCAGCAACAGGTTCTCACAAGCCTGATCTTAATTTTTTTAGATTCAATCAAAAGATTTCTGGATTCTTAAAAGTTATCTGTCTGTTGCTGCATACCTGAGTCTCCCAATTCTGTAACTGACATCTCGCGAGTACTGATAGTCTCGAGGAGCTTCAGGTTTATTTTTTATTTAAAGACATAATAAGGATTAGGTTTATTTTTTATTTAAAGAGAAAAATTTTTTATGAACATAATGCCTGATAGAATAATAAGCGTAACATTTTCTGGTCGTATATAAGATAACGTAATTCATAGTTGAGGATTCCAACATTATAAGCTGGATATAAAACAAAGCATAAATGTAAATTAATAAGTATAAATCATAGGAATTGATTATATTAAGCAATTGATCGATTGGCGTACTTGTCTAGTACCATCGGTAAATAACAATATATGTGGGTTGGCCATGGGTATAAGTGGGCGAATGACGTATACACGAGGGCCGAGACGTAACAATATATATATAATCTTTCTACTATATTCCAGTTCAAAGAGATAAACAGAGCACACACGATTCTAACGGATTTAACAAAACGTAACATTTATGATAATTATGGATCTCTGGGTCTCTATGTTGCTGAACAATTTGGCGAGGAAAGTGTCAATGCCTATTTCGTTGTCACTTCTGGTTGGTGCAAGGTAAATGTATCTTATATTAGTCTCTTCAAATTCTTTCATGGTATCAATACATGATGAAATAATCCAACATATTTCATTTACAGGCGTTCTTTGTGATATGCGGTCTGATAACCGGCTGTTATTGTTGCTGCTGTTGTTGCTGTTGCTGCAACTTCTGTTGTGGCAAGTGTAAACCAACGCCTCCAGAGGACAGTGGTGCATACCATAATCTTCAGGTCAGTTTACTTGATTTTTATAGCTAATAAGGCAACTTTATGACAAATTTGCGAAAATGACTTTCTGCCTGCGTAATTAGACTAACCTTAGGTTGTAAGTGCCAATTTCGCATTTGAGATTGGCAAATTGCTCTGATTGAGCTTCCGCACACAAAGTATGGAATTTTATTTACTTTGAGATACGTGGAGGGCGGTTGTGATTTCTTTGAAAACTGGTGATTTTTTTTAATGCTTCCTTTCTAAATCTTATTCTGAATCGCACTACACGCAGAAATCGGCTTTCGGACCATTTTTTGTTGATTAATAAAAATATCTTTGACAACGAGTAAAATAAGTCTCTCATGGATCTTTAATGTTTATCCGATTAAATCATTCATTCAGTTGATCCTGAAAAATTTAATTCTCAATTTTCACAAAATATGAGTCATCAAAAATCAGGTTTGATATTTACAATCACTCCTGTTCTTTACTTGCTAATCCTGAAGCACGCATAATTTACTCATTTACCAAGTTTCAAATGATTTACACTTGATGCCCTCTAATGCACTTAAAATATCAGAGCTTAAAAAAAATTCCAGTCATATGCTTGTAACACACAAGTAAAATACAAAAATTCGTGTATCCGTCTATTGCAAAATGAGAGCTTATTAACTTTGGCTGTTTCGATCAAGTGCAACGGAAATTGCATGTTAAGCTTTATGCGATACTTTTAGACCGACTTTAGGAACTGAGTGTAAAATGTAGGAAAATCCTAGAAGCAGGATGTTAGTATACCGCATTACGTGCATAAACCGCAATGGAGTTAAGGTAGGTAGTATTTGTTTGACCCATAAACAGTAATGCGCGCTTAAGTGAAACTGCTTTTTACAATGAGAAATCTCACTGACACTCGCCGCAGTAATGTGCAGCTCGAAACATGAACAATTCAAACAATAAATCAACAAGGCAACTTCTAGCTCAATGTATACAAAAAATTTGTTCATTAAGTTACAAACTTTGATTTCCTCTATGCATCTCTCTCATCAGCCAACTTACAATTATTGTTCGCCATTTCGCTCCTTTAACCTTCATCATAAACCTTCTATATTGAGCGACGAATATATTTCTTTCAAGTCACGCACAAATTGTTCAGCTTCTTATCCAGAGCTTGAGTTGAGCACGTACCTTGTGACGCACAAGTACGATTACGCACAAAATTATTGTACAACCACAAACAAGTATCTCACGTTTCCCCAGTACATTTTTCAAAACGTTTTATCATTTTTTGCTGTCGCCGTAAGTTTAAAAAATAAAATCGAAAATCTCAATATGGATTCATACACTATGCGGTAACACAACGTGTTATGCTTAGGTGAGTATAATTATTATTCAGTGATATCTTTTGTTCATTTTCTCGTTACTATTTCTCGCAGATTTTCATAGCTGAGTCCAATCGTAGTCCTGAGAAAAATCATATGCGCATGACAAGTCACGTTTTCATTTGTCTAGCACTTTACTGATATCATTATCTCATGCCGAATAGGTCTTTGGTATCGTAACGACAGGATCGATACATTCTTCACTCACTGCCGTAACAATACCAGAATGAAAACGTAAAATAATTTACATAAATAACTGCTTGTCATTGTTAAGTTATGTATTAAGTCATAAAACGTTTTTTTGTTTTCGTACTTTTCACGTATTGAATTTTTATAATTGTACGCTGTCTCACTTGCGGATGCCATTTTGAATTTGTTGTATCTCGAAACTCACGTAATCGTACCCCCCTACAATATACATACGATTTTAGGAAATTCATATTCCGGTAAATTTGAGATTTATTCATTTTCGTGTATATTTACCTCTCTTTTTTTATAATCTATCTTATCTACGACACATCGTAATTTCACAAAATCAATCATAATCCTAAGCATTGCGTCATAATCAAGAAGGGGATCGCCTTCCTCATGATTTATTTATTTTGGCAAAGTATCCTTGGCACTGGAACGTTGTACGTATACCAACTTACAATTGAACCTATTGTCGTTGATAACAAAGAGCGAGTTACATTTTTATTAATCTAGTAATCACATAGACGTTCAGAGTTAATTAGAACATTAATACGCGTTTCAAGCATTGTCGTACAAGAAAAGAAATGGTTATCTGTCTTCATTTTCAAGAAGTGAATATTGTTTAATTACAAAGACATTTTCGTACTCTCCTCGTTGTGAGTTACTCTGAAGAATCAATAATAACCACCGATATATCGCAATTGGCTTGAAAACAATGCTCGCGAGCCTTCATTGCCAAGCATGCGCTGCCTTCTTCATAAAGCATATAGATTAGCGGTTTTGTTTTATGTTATTGTTGTATTATAGCGGGACCAGAATCCAGAGGCTGAAGTTGTGACGAATCAACCCCGAGGTTTCCACAAGGTAAGTCCCTACAACATTACTTTCCCAATTTTGCTAGAAAAAAAGACCACAATTCACAATACAATTTACTTCATATATTCCATCCTAAATTATACCAGTTTATCTTTAACACGATAAAACGTAACGTAATGCTAAACCGCTTCTACGGTTATTTCCTGCCACCAAGTATATTAAATTTTACAAAACACGTATCATATACGCTATCAAAATGGGATCCATTTTGTCAATGATCAGACAAAATAGGGATGCCTAGACCTTGTTTGTGATTCCGGTTCTTGGCGAAATTCCCATTGGCTTCCATACGCTATATATTCGACGACGTCAAATAGAAATGTGAACGCTTTAATCTTCAGAAAATTTACATCTGTCAATCACGAGAGTTTAACTCGTTAGAAGTTGTAAATCAAATGAAATTGATGTCGATTAAAATACAGCAATTCGAGATCTTTTCCAAGGTCACTCATTGGTGAATTATCGCGGAGGAAATCCTCATCCTGTTTTATTATCATCGACATACAAATACCACTTAATTAATTCCAATGCTTCTTGGGTCTTTCAACATGTCAAAATTCATGGATACACAGGTATACGGAGACTTTACGGAATGCAATGCACGATTACTGGGTGGTATACTTTCTACTAACGAGGATTATACTTGGATCCGTCACAGTTCCTGTGTAAGAATTTCTTTTGCATGCTACTTTCAGAAGATTTTACGAATTGACAGCCTGCGATACGTCATTTTCGACTTTTGCATTCCTTCCCATCCAATCGTGCGTATCGTGTTCTGCTGAGTTATCCGGGTTCTATAATTCATCAGAAAGAGACTTATATGATAGTGATAACATAAATGCTAATAATAATAGGAAATATGAAAAAAAAAGCTGTCCTAAGAGTGTATATCCAGTCGAAAATCTCGTGATTCAAAGAAGAGCAATGAACAGAAAATGGACGTCGCACCGCTTCCTCGGAGAATTTTCATGTCCGGATTCACGAGAAGGAGGATGATGCAACGATTAAACGAGAGCACGAGATTTTGCAGGATCTACACATTAAGAAACAATTGTTCAATTGTCACGTGTTTCCTCGACAGGAGGACGAGAGCGATGAGGATGCTGTGGTCTCTCAACCTCAAGGCGGAGCGTCACAGGGCGCGTCCGGCGCTCAGCCTGTATTTGCGATGCCACCGCCACCTACGACTGCCAACGAGAACACTACCCTAAACAGCGGTGGAGAGCGTGTCATTTACACCACCGGTATTTCTAGTTCTTGAATTTACAGATAGGTCTCGCATTGTGCCAGTGGCGATTATTGCTGATCGTACAATGGCACGCTAATCGTTAATGCATCCACGAACTCGCTTCGAACACGCGTAGAATTATAGCAGCTTAAAAGAAACGGATTAATTCGTTTAAGTTTCTTCGTGTAAAGAGAAAGAAAGATGGAAGTATCGCCCTTTTCTTTAGCTCTTTCGAGCATGAAGGTAAAATCACGAATTCTGTTGACACGAAAAATACGCTTCCTTACATCTGTATGTAATATATGGAACTTATAATATTTTCTGAACCTCCGATCAGATAACTTTGGAGTGGGGCTGGGCGTTTCGAGTGTTCAACGCGAGATAAATAATAATTTTTTCTTTTCTTTTTAAATCCTGCACCTTTTTTCAATAGCACCCTATCTAGTATATATATTTATTATATGTATGTGCGCGTATCTACATGTTGTATAGAATCGTGCATGCTCACGTTTATGCTAGACATTGTAGATTTTTGTTTCTTCGTAACTTCTATTTTATTTTTATTTTTCGGTTGGCAGCCTCGTTTTTTCTTTTGGTTTATTAGATTATTGTCGCCTCTAGCGGGACAGGACCAATTTCGCAATCATATCATTGATTTTATGTACATATATATACGTGCATACCGTTTCGTATATAGTTCCGGGCGATTAACCTGTCAAACTTTAAATAGATTTTAGTATTTTTAATCGTTACCGTGAAACCTGTCTTTCGCGACAGTTCGGCGTAGCTTCAGTAATAATTAAATTGTACGATATCATTGTTACCTAAATTAATTGATGCTATATTAAACAGTAATTTAGACTATTCCATTATACCGTTCCGTTAATACTTAACGCGTTTATTGCATTTTTAATCCTTGTATAGAAAAGAATATGCGTATCGCAGGACGACCGCCTGTGACTTAAATCATTATTTGTTAATCAAAACCATATCAGACTTCGTGAAATAAAATGTAAAAGAACATTTTTGCTTTGCGTTCGAATATTCTTCTAATCCTAATGTGCTTAACTAAAAATCTTAACACCGCGAATATATTTGGAAAAGAAATATTATCCATGACTGACGTATCAATTACAATAGGGCTAATAGGATAAAGTCGGATTGACCATAAAATTTGTAAATAATTTTTTCGTTACTAGCATGTCTAAAGAAATTTTGTTTATTTTTTAAGTTTATTAATTTTAATTTATTTTCTCTCTTCATCAGCCTCTCAACGAAGAACTCCTTTCACGACCTTCAATTACTGACACCGCCCTCCCCCCCAAGTTTCACCCATCCTTCATCTAATAGTCATTCTCATCTTTCATTACGTTAGTATACTGCACCTTGTATCTGTTCAGAATAAACACTTTAATTTTTTCTCAATCAGTACCACTGATCTTCGGTAGCACAGTAGAAAACTAGAAGCAACGTAGATAGAGAGCATGTCTTCTCGATTGAACTTTGACTAACATAATAATTGAGTTACTCCTCGTTAGGCCATTTTCATAAAAAAAAAATAATAATCGTGCAAGCAGCAAGTCTCCGTAGAACTTTTATCCAGTGAGAAGAAAAGTTTGACGGTATAATAACTGATAATTATATAATTGCTTTGAAAAGTTGACTATTCACGTGCATGTTGCACAATAGCACTAAGTGCATTATCATGTATAATTAATCATTACGTAATTTAATTTATTAATTTTGCAAACTTCTTCTTCGCATTACTTAATATCGTTATGCAAAATGTATTTCATTTGAATTCATTTGTCGTCACATATCGCCCGTAATGATCTTCTAGGTTGAGTGATTTAATATCTTTTCTGCTTTGTATCATTAACTATTATGCATATATATATATATGCATTACAATTTCTTGTCAAAGCTCGGTCCATTGGCAGAAATTTTTTAATGTAGCAGTAGCCACAAATCCTTTCACAGGAGCAAACATAGGCTCAGCCAACTCAGGACCAACCGAATGGTAGTCACGGGATACGAGAACCAATGCAAGAAAGAGGTACGCCAGTTGCCACAAACCACCTCGTAAAAGAAGACGTTGGAATTTCGTCAGTGTACTTAGAGCCTAATTAAAATGTTTTTCTTCGATTATGATTCCTCTGTCGAACACTTAAGATAATTATGATACGCTGATATATACTGTTCGACAAATTGAGATCTTTAACTTTTTTTTTCTTATCAACAAAAATAACATATGGTACGGTAGTGTACGAGATGGTGATGAATTTGGAAGTGCGAAGAGAAGATTAAATAGAAAGAAATAACATTGAGTTTAAATATAATATACGTGACGATACCGCTAATAATAATAATTAAGATGAAAATCAAACATATAGGTATTGTATCAACTTCAGTGTTCGATGGACGAATTTTATTTTGCGTGTAACGATCATTGTCTCTGTTAATGCGAAAAATACTGTATTCAATATCAAGATTGAATTTCAAGCAATTGATTTTCATTAAAAAAAAACAATTCGTTATTATCTTAGGTAGCATAATTATTATGTCGCACGATAGGAACCGCGTGGTTCTATAAATCATTTAAAAATTCTGTAATTCAATCAGGATGCGTATGCAAGTTGGTGAGGAAACTTCAATCGTGAAAACACAAATGGAATCTCTGATTAATCAAAGTCCTACAAGCTAGCTACAAGAACGCGTGGCAGTGAGACAATATATATTTCAGAATCGTCATTAATCCAATTTCGAACAGGATAGCATTGACTTGCATAGAAATAACAAAAAATTCATTGACACGAGGAAGCATCGGTCGCTTGGCAACAGTGTATTCCACTGCGCATGCGCGATAGGGCACTGTTATTTGACGGTAGTCAATTTGCAATTTCTTCGTCGTTTCATTTTTTTCTTGCAATAACGAATCCTTGGAGCTCAACGTCGTGACGAATCAAGACAATGCCTAAGGTGCCATACTAAGACGAAAAATAAATAAGTCGGTCAACACGTAGTGGCGAGAAATCTGATATCCAACCTTCGTCATGAAATTGGTATAGCGTTACTTCATTTTCTTATCAGTTAACGAGATATTTGCTATAGCATTTTAGAAGGGCTTTTTTTCCGACCGGTAAAATTATGTCGTCTCGACGATAGTTACGCCTTTGACTGGTAAGAACTAATCGACAGTATACTTCCGTTATCAGATAGCATAAGTGCGGATGATATACGTATTTATAACTTATGTATACATGGCAATTCAATTTATTAAGATTCCATTTTTTTTTTAATCATAAAGAACAAAGATAATAGCACGTAGGTGATATGACTTTCTGATATTCAGGAAACGGTCTCGAACGTAGACGTTACAAGCTGCAATCGAATCGAATCGGATATATTTATGGGAGTCTGTAATGCGCGAGGATATTTTTTTAATGTTATCAGGCTTTCGTCACGTTTATATTACGCATTGAAATTCACGTCCAGTATTGTTGAGGACACGTGTTTTTTCCGAGGTACTATCCCACACAACGCGAAATATCCGAACGATATACGAATTATGTCTGCAGTGTTCTACTGACGTCCGGCTGAAAAATGCTATGCGTAATACATCCCACATAAGTTTTGTGCGCATGATCTTAAACACGACGCACTATGGCATCTTTAGAATGTCGTTTTAATGTCGGCATTTATGTTGTCCATTATTTTTTTTATCATTTATCATTATTAGATATTTTATACTTACCGATTACAATACCTCTTGGGAACCTTACACGCATCTAATCGTGAATAGGTTGTTTGCTTTATCTTATTTTCTACATTTCTTTTAAACTGCATAAATTCATTGAATTTTTTTAACCTGTCAGCCAACGCGTTATTTCTAGCGCGTCTAACTTTTTCCATTGTTATTTCGTAAGTTGTGTCGTTTCATAAGTTATGTTGCCTTCGAGAAATGCTCAAAGGCTCATAGGCTCCTCGCGGCTCAAGCCAACCAATGAGCGTGCCGGTGCATGACCGATCACTGCGCCATCTACCTTATAAGAATATCCTATACATGTGAATCAAACTGTCAGATTGATGTTAGAAATACATCCTATGAATGAAACGGGTAGGACGTGCAAAGGACGGACAGAAAGACATCCGTAGGTGGGGCAAACATACTTCAGAATGACGTCTGCAGGATATCATTTTTAAATTTTCGGATGTCTATCGTACGTCAGTAGTGCCGATTGACGACGTCTGTATGACGTATTTCTAACATCCCAGTGTTGTGTGGGATGTATTACTGATAACCTCGATATTCCCTGTTGAAGAACTTCCTTAACTTAGACGTCCGTTGTAGCTTTTCGACTTACATGCTAAATATATTAAGGACTATAGATTTTTAAGGACTTAATAACGTTTTGTGATAACACCGAGTAACCCAATCACCATCTTTTTGCATAGCTCACCGTATTTGTAATACGTTCAATGTTATACTGTTATTATACATCGATTAATCGCTTTTTCCATATTGCGACCCATTGACTTTTTTCTTTGTTATTTACCCCATAAAATTATTAATATTCGTATAACACTTTCTTTGTCTCGTCAACGAATTCCCATTAAATTCTTGCGATTCGGGATGCGTCGAGGTTGATGATTATTTAAAGAAAAAAAAATTCTCCATTTTTTCGCTCGAATTATTGTAGCTCACGAGAATGTGTATTTTGTATATGGGACGCCTTAGGGTAATTTCGATAAATTCCGGATATTTTTAATTACAGTTAGTCAATCGTTTTCATTTAATTCATGTGGACGCTAGCGACGTTACCGTTTTATAACATCCAACGTAGTTAGTGTGCTTACAAATATTTTATGTATTTATTGATAATCAAATTTGTTTTAGTCTACGGCATTGCTCTCGTTAACGTCTTGAAACATCGTCATCAATGACCGGCATGCTGTTTTTACATTTTCTTTTTTTATTTGACATTTTTAAAGGCGTCACGTGTCCCAATAAAATTTACTTAGCCCACGCTAAACTGTTACGATTATTTTATTAAATGTGACACGGTTGTATATGTATATATGTGACATTACACATGTATATGTATATATAACGAATATTATTATACGTACATATGTATTACTTCACAGTATCCCTTAAACTTGTGAAAAACAAAAAGTGTACTTTAAGGTTATATACTTGAATCTACTTTGCGAATTATAGTTATGAATTACACAGATTGTATTTATCACGTTAGATGATTATTGTAAAGTCGTGTAATACAAAAAAAAAGACAAGGACTGTAAATAAACGAGATTACCGTAAACGTAATGATTTTATGTTAAATGTGACAGGGGGAGGCTTTTATCCATTTTCACCTCTTTTTCTACTCATAAAATCTCTTCTTTCCCTCCCTTTAGTAAAAGGGAACATTAAGCGACGAGAGAGAATTTCGGAGTCGGTGGAGAGGTGCACAAAATGACTACGCATCGAGCAGGATACCGTTTCGTTTATTACAGTTAAATAAACGGAGGATTTTGCGATACAAATCCCGTCGCGTACAGTGTGCTCCTTATAAATGAAAAATAACGACTAAATCGCTCATGAGTCCTCAGATCGGTGCGCGCGCAGTGGGCCTTTAATTAAAAAAAAAACAATCGGCATCGAAATATCAATTAAATGACAGTTCAGTAAAAGCAATCTGTCAAATATCAATTACAATATCACATCTGCAAGATGTCGTAGATCTAAAATTGATCAGGAATCAATCAAATGCAATGGATGGCGTTCGTTTTCTTATACAATTAGTATCCCACGATAAGAGTCCACCGGATGAATCGAACAAGAAGAAAAAATCAGATTCAGGAAAAAATGATAAATCTCAAGATTCAGGAAAGAAGGAATCGCCAAAGTCAACAGAGAGAATTAACGTGGACAAACCTTTGTGGAGTCAGGATAATTATTTAGGAAGATGGAGACACTTCGCATTCATCACAGACTTTAGGACGATCTTCGTGTCCGAGGAGAAGCTCAAGGCTGCCAAGAAACTCTGCGAGGATTACAAGTAAGCCAGATGCAGCAGCCTTTGAAGCATCTCGCAGGTTTCTTGTTATTTCAGAGCAAAGAAGGAAGCTAAAGATACAACCAGGGATGAGATCATTTACGCTAAGAAATTGCGTGACAGTTCCTTTCATCCGGACAATGGTGAACTCATGAACGTTCTGGGAAGAATGTCTTCTCAGTTTCCTGCTAATGTATTCATCACAACAGGAATGCTCGCTTTTTACAAGTAACTTGAAACAGTGAGATTGTAAATATTTTTGAAAAATAATTTCTCCATTAAATTTTGTCAAGGAGCGCAGCTGCTGTGATCGGTTGGCAATTTCTTAATCAAAGTTTTAACGCCCTGGTCAATTATACGAATAGAAATGCACAGATAGACCAAGAAGATGATGTGCGTGTTATTAAAGAGGCCTTTATATTTGCAGCTGTATCAAGTTGTGCAACTGCACTAATATCTCGCAGGATTTTATCTCGTAGAGGACCTGTTGTTTCCGTTAGTATTAAAAACTGTGTAATGCAGCTATTCAACGTTATTATTCTTATTTATTATAATTTTCTAGAGGTGGGCGCCATTCCTGGCTGTGGTTGTCGGTAACATGGTAAACCTACCAATTATGCGGCAACGAGAGATAATTAGAGGAATACCAATTAGTCCAAAGGATCAGGAGAGCATGGCAATTATGAACTCAAAGATTGCTTCGATCAAAGCCATTTCCGAATGCGTTATATGTAGAATTGTTATGGCTGCACCAGGAATGATTCTGATACCGGTTATAATGAATCGCATTAAGCCATATTGTTTCTATCAACTACGTCCCTGGATCAGGTTTCCTGTTGAAATCTCACTCTGTGGCGCATTGCAAGTATCGGCCCCCCTATTATTTCTCTTATAAATATTAACACTGTTTATCTGTTTTCTATAGCTTACTCCTTATGATTCCATCGGCTTTGGCAATCTATCCGCAAAGGAAGTATGTTTTTTGTGTATTTTAAAATTTTACGGATCTCTAAATTGCAGTGCGTTCTTGCAGTTCTATGAAAACAAGCTTCTTGAAGATTAATGCGAACGAGTACGAGGAATTTCAGAAAAATTATAAAGGAAAATCTGAACTTGACAGAGTCTGCTATAATAAAGGACTCTAAAGACGTAATCATTGTAACGTTTTTTTAATGTGTTTTTATTTTGGTAAAAAAACAATTAAATGATATACGTTTCCATTTAATGATGCTCCTTATAATGCATTCGGTAACGTACGTCGTCGTAGTACAGTCTGATGGTTTTTTTTAAAATATAAATGCAGGATTCAGAAAGTTTTATATATCTTTAGACAATATTCACAGTGCCATTTGTTCATCAGATCAGTGCTTAGTATGTTTTGATTATAAATATAAAATACGTGAGTATGATTATGTACAAAATATGCATGCCGGGTTTTAAAAGTACAAAAGTTTGACTAAAGTATTTAAATATATTTATATCTGTACTATCTATAATATTAGTAGTTGAGCGGTTAATAACGAAACTGATCGATATACCATGTATACACTCATAACAAAAATTATTCTCTCCATTAAGAGTCAACATAATAATTAGTAATTCTATGAGATATTCACGACCCTACTCATTGAGGGTCAAATAATTTAGGGAGGTCATCAGCACACTACGTGAGATACATAGTGAGGACAAACTTACATTCTCTTCAGTGTAAATTGAGCATTGATACAAGTTTACGTATTATTTTCATACATTATCACGTATAAAACAAAAAGAATCAGGAATACCCATCCTGTTCTTATTTGGTCAAATATTCCATAAGGTATTATTACATAATATAGAATATCAAAATTATTAAAACTTAACTGGCACGTGCCAGTGTATTACGCTGTCTATCTAAAAGTATGGATGCTTCGCACATCATTTTTGCACTGGTTCGTACCAGGAATAATAAATGATATTCATCGGTTACTGTCAATGGAGCTCTAGCTCTGACCAAAGCATGAAGAACCGTAGCTCTTTCAAGATCCAGCCATCTTTGAAGGACAACTTCTCTTTCACGTGGACCTCCCAGTGTTGTGTCTGCTGGTCCCCACAGAGAGAATTCCAATACAGATTTTACCTGTTTTAAAGGAAACAAACATTAATCTCATTCTCTTCTAATTAATCAATTCAATGATGACTGTTGATAATGTGAGCTAATAACTGTTTATACCTGGGACAGGGTTACTGCCTTTTCACGTATCAACAACTCTTGAATTAATGGCAATTTACTTGTCAGGAACAGTTCCTGTAGTGCTACCAGTGCGCACTGACATAACGAGACTCTTTCCTCCTCACGCTCATCGCTCACATCCATGTTCAACCTATGATCAAAAGTGCCGCTTGGTCATTGGACCTTCATGTGGGAAGATCTGAATTTTCTCATGTATCAGACAAAAGTTTTTCTTACCCTTGAAGCAGATAGAGTCTATAGCAGGCATCTTTATCTTCTCTACAGAGAACAACGTTACTTAAATTCTTGGGTGATTCTTCTATACCACGTGCTTGCAAACTCTTTAGGGCATTGACGAATTGTAAGAGAATGAAAGATGACTCTCTGATTACGTTATCATCCTTGGAGTCTTTTGAGATGGCAGCGAATGATTGGATGGTATTCACTTGTAGGCGGGGTAAGACGGAAATGGTAGCTAATTAAAAAATTATTGGTTAATATCAATTCTTGATCTATGATTAATAGGGTGCTGTCAAAGTGTTACCTTCTAAATTTGTTATTCCCGACAGTGTGGTCTTCTCCAAGATATCCTCAGGTACAGAATCCATGAACTCGACGATGGGAACGAGGTAGAACTCTTTTCTGGATACGTGAAGAGCTAGGTCGAAGGCAATGCAAAGAGTGACGCTGTGCTCGTTCCAGGTCGCAGAGTAAAAGATCCTCCTGCCGATTGGAACCGGGGAACTTGTGTCCAAATGAAAGTCTGTAAACCTAGGACTTGCGGCTTTAAGTCCTCGCAATCCAACAGCAACAGGGGATACTTGATTTAGCTGTAAATATCAGAGTAATTATGTAATACAGACTATCTTCTTTTTATTTATATAGAAAAAAAAAAAGAATTTTATCTCTTTCAATTGACTATAATAATTATGGGGATACTCAGTAATCTTTATATTATAATAATATCTTAAAGTTAATACCTCCAACGTACAGTGAGTTTACCAAGCAAATCTGAGTGGAACATTGAAACGTTTATATCAAGTAACTATAATCATAGTCCTACAAAATGGTGCATTCATATAATCAAAGCATAACAACAGTGCTCGTAAAATATACTACGTTGGGATATAATAATAAACGATCACAGAGTCTCCTCACTTATCTATAAATATACAATGTTGTTTGATAAAGTCGTGCGAAACACCATAAAACCGTACTTGCTCCAATAGTTGTGCTAATGCCTCATGATTCGCTACGATAACAGCGCCATAATTGTCTTCCAGACTTCGATGAACAATACCCCTCCCTCTACGTTGTCGAAGTCTACTGACTCTAGACTCGTCGTCCTTGTTTTTCCAATCCTGATCGTCTTCAGGACCCTATATAAAAAAAAAATCAATTGCGTCATCGACATCCTGCAATCTTCCTGTTAACGTCGCCCAATAAAAAAAAGCTCACCTCGTCACCAGTATAAAAACTGTAAGGAGCATAAAGTTCACTTTCAGTTTCACTGCCACAGTATGGCAACGAAGTCGATCTGATAAACGGTTGATGATGATACTTGAACTCGACATTAGGATCCAGAGCACTGCTGTCAGATTTCCTCTTGCAATTTTCACGATTCCCATTACCATGTCGAAGTTCAATATTCAAATCGCATTCCGGCGAACTGGATAGACACTCGTATGCGTGGCTGTCGTTGGAGGTCTAAAAAGAATATTAATAATTGTTTGGTAATATTCTAGAAAAAAAATATTTTCAAACCTTAATCTCTTACCGGTGAATCAGACATAGGTGGCGCTGCCGATCCGACCGTTTCGTAATCCTGACTTTGCGGCTGTGACGCAGCCGTGCGCTTCTTCAAGGGAGGCAGTGACATCGCCTGGTCCCTCATACTTGCTGTTCTTTGAGGTTTCGATGGTGCCAGGGCACTCCGTACCTCACCTGTAACATCCTCACCTGCTGCAGGCACGTCCGCCATCATCAAGCGCCAGTGTTAGTACCACAAGACACAAGGCATTTCGCAGGCTAGCTACCGTACACGTCTAAACTAATGCTAGTTACTTTCTTTACTTATTTAGTGCATTGCAAGGAAAAGCTTATGGATCATCTTCACAGTGAGTAATCGCATCATTCGGATTAAACGATTTATCCAATTAATTATACATTGGACTAAGCTATGGAATGCTTTTCTAATATGACGAATTAATACGAATGACAATTTTCGCTACATGCGTACTACGTTAATCAACATTTAAATTCATCTCCATTCACTTTTCGTTGCACGGTACTGAGTGAACGTTAATAATGCCATTAACATACAGAGGTATTGAACAAATTTTTTTAACCGTATGACAATTTTTTTTTCAGCAGACTGTACTACAGACTCCGAATACTGCGGGACAAAAATTGACCGTTGTGCGATTGTCGCGCGTAACGACATTAACCGGAAGTCACTGTGAAATCACTTGAAATTGTGAGAGTGATTATAATAGAGGATTCTTTATTTTGACAGAAACGACAGGTCTACAATATATAGTCAGGAGTGAATAGGTTTGGTAATTGAAGTGAATTGGGTCTTTTAAAACAATATGAAATACGATGAAATTTTTTTTTTTGATTTAATTCCATCCTGACTCGTTACCTTACTCAATGTATATTCTAATTTGATTCTTGGTATGCAATTTAGGATTGTCTTTGCTGCTTCTTTAATCGTCGCCATGGAGACATCGAAGTGTACGGGATATTTGAAGAACGGGATATAGCAGACACCCTGAAATTAGCAGGCATTGCTATCCAAATACTAATCCAGGATAATGCGATGCTAAATATGCATTCAATGCATGCGGCGTTAGTTGCATCCAACGTCAGTTAGGACATTCCTAAATAAATAACCCGAGCACGACAATGTAAAAAAAAATGAAAGATGGTACCAGGGAAAAGTATACAATACAATTTTTTGTACGGTCGTCAGTCAAGTTTAAGTGCAAAGGTGCAACGAACAAACCATGAATTCTTTGTGACGTTAAACTGGGATCCCGAAGACAAGCACGATGTCACAAGATCAGGGTAACAAGACTCTCTTGAATTTCAGGCAAAAAAGGCGTTTATTTCAAACATAGAAAAACTAGATTACAGGCTTTTCCTTTTCAATATATACAAAGTGAGTCGCAAATATATTTGTTTCTAATGTCTAATATCGCATAACAATATACATCCACATAACCTTTTTCAGATCTACCGTCGATCAAGACGGATCGCAAAGGCATTGGCGTCGGATGTATTCGTAATTCCGAACAATTATTTATTACTTTAAAAAGGAAGATAGCAAGAAAAAAATTACGAACACAGACAAAGATTACGAATTGCTATTTATCTTCGTCGATCGTTAATTCTAGTACGACATTAATCATCGAAATGAAAACAGACCATCGTATCTCCTATTTCTACAGCAGTCAAGTACAGTGTAGGTATATATCACAGGATGTCATATCCTCGTCATCGTCAGGAAAAGATTAATAATGCGTAATACAAAGAACAGGCAAATGAATCAACGTCAGCAAATAATCATTTAACATACGCAATGTATATTCGCTAAAGGTGCACTTGATCAGAGCGTAATTCGAAACTGCAACGTTCGCGTCATCGTTCGTGGAATTTTGTTAATTTTTATTATTAATTTTTATTATCTCCAGTCTCCTTGCGCTTCCGACCGAGTCATTTATTTTCTTCTTGAATAATATATGGCTATGTACAACGACCGAGTTGACTTCGTAATGTCTAAGTACGTAAAAAAAGTATGCAAGTACCGTCTATATTCGTATGAACGTAACTGATTAGTGACAAAATCATATATTGTATTACACGTTCAAATTCGTGAAGTCTTCCTGGCTTGCAAGCTAAAGCAGGCGCGAGTATCGTGTGAGTATGGCTGTTACACACGTGAATGGCCATTCATTAGTTACACTGTATGGGCCTGAACTTACCCAGATTCGCATATATCGAGTCGGATGCTGAGGATGGGGTGGATGTAGGTTGCCAGGTTTTAGGGGATGGTTTTTCACCCCTAGGTGGTAATTTCGAATCCGTTCTAGGCGGTGGTGGCCTTGCTGGTTTATTCGCGGGATCCAATCTGGACCAATCATCAAGTGATTGATTCCTTGGCGGTGGAGGCGGTTTACCTGGTCGAGCTGAAAAAATGATACAAATTTTACTTTACAGTTTTTGAAAAATTTGAGTCTGATAAGGAAACCTTTGGACTCACTTGCAACGTGATGAGCGTTGCTCGTTGATTGTTGATGAGACGATTGAATAGATTCTGCTTTTGAGTCTGTGACGTCACTGCCGATCCTGCCAATCCTGTCGCTACTCACTACTTCTACAGCGGCTCCGTCCAGTTCCAAAGGATGAATAATTTCGAGACGCTGTTTGGGCTGTGGTGTGGATGGTATCTCATCTATCTTAGGCGACGATCCCCCAGGTATCATGTCCGCGTCCTTTTTCGAGCCCATCCGGAGAAATTTCTTTAATGAGAATCGTGAACGTGTCTTCTTTTTCTCTTCTAGTCTGTCAGGATTCGCAAGACTATCCTGAGACAAGGATATAGTCCTCCTGGGTGCTGGCTCTGGTGTTTGGATACATGGATCAGGAGTCTCGGAGACGGCCTTCCTGAACTTAGGACTACAAGAAGAGGCTCTTTCTCTCTTTTCCTTCTCACGAACTACCGGAGAGTCAGACTTGACCGTAGCGCTAGGATTTCTGGCGAACAACGAACCAGGAAGTTCCTCCGTCGGCGTAGCCGGTGGCTTGGGTGCCATTCTCCTCTTGTTCGGCGAGCGAATAAGCTCGGCCGTGACTTCAGCGGATATTCCAGAAGAGTCGTCCTCTTCCTCGTCGTCCTCTTCCTGGTCGTTTTGAAGACTCCGAGGAATAGTCAACGCGGGAGGTCTTAACTTTGGAGCAACTTTTGTACTACCACTCGCAGAGGATGATTGTGAGCTGGTATTGTCACTCTTGGTCTTGGCGCTGTCATCAAAAATCTTCTGGGATGATCTGACCTCCGTCAAGGATACCTGGACCGCCTTCACCGTCTGAGATTGCAAATACCGAGCAGCAGAGTTCACAGAACTGGAACTCTGAAGAGAAGAAGCGACAGACTGGGTCTTGTCGCCCAAGTTATTTCGAGTGGTGAGCGAACCCTGTAAAGCCGCATTCTGAATAGACGGCGGTGGCAAGACGTAGCTAGTGGTGATGGTTTTTTTAAAAGACGGTCCTATGGAAGACGTTGGACTCTTTGGGAGGCCGGTCGGCTTCGGCGGCAGAGAAACCGGCTTCTGAGGTACAACAGGCTTTGTCTTGGCATCGCCGCCATGAAGAAAAGACGACCTTGGCTCGTTCTTTTTCTCACCCTGGGCACTTCTAGAGGGTCTGGAATCGATCGGAGGTGGACTCCTGGGTAGAGCCGGCGGTTCACCGACCTCTTCGTCCGCCTTACCATCAGGTTCACCAGCAAGTTCACGACTTTCCTCGAAACTAAATTTTCTTAGAGATTCTGGCGCCGCTTGACCCTCGACCTCACGATCATCAAGCGTTGATACCTCCTGGTGCTTCTCCTCTCCGACCACGGTGACCTTGTTCACGTCTTTCCCTTTTAACAGGATCGACTTTTCCTCGTTCTCCGCATTCCTGGTAGCTACCTTCTCACTTGGCTTACTCAAAGGAGTGAGAGTCAATTCGATTCCAGTACTAAAACTCATTGAGGTCTCCTCGACGCGTGAGAAGTCTTCCTGCTTAGTCACCTTAGCAACGATATACTCGCTCTTACTGTAAGAATTCTGCATAGAGATCTTAGGCTTCTCGCTTTCAGTCTTCTTTATAGCCGGCGTCCTAGTTATGGAAGTCGTCTTCTTCTCGTGTATCTGTCTCGAGGTATCCCCGTCGCCGGACTTCTGAAGACTCTCCGTACTTTTCCTGGAGGCCACGTCGCCACCTGTCAACGTATCACTTTTTTGTATTACAGAAATCAAATTGCTCGAGGTTATCAGCGGCATGTCGACAATCTTCTCCAAGCTTTCGTTCTGACCCTGCTTCTCGTTCCTGGACACCTTCTCTTCGGTGCTTCTGACGCTCTTCAGCGTCACTTCCGTCTTACCATCCCCAGCAACGTCTCCACATTTTTTCGACAGATTCGAATGGCTGACCTTCTTATCGCTAGGTCTTTTAGCCGTTGGCACGGTACAGTCACCTCCGAAAGGTGTCACGGACACCAAAAGTGTCTTCTTCTTGCCGTCGGCGTCCTTCTGCACTTTACCTAACATCAACGAAGCAAAGGACTTCTTCGCCTCCTGTGGCGCCACTTCGGACAAATTTGCAATTATTGTGTTAAAGTTCGTATTGGCTCTCGTCAGGTTACTCAAAGCCCGCTCCTCCTCGCTATCCGGCGTCTCGTCCTCCAAGCTCGTAGATTCGCTCAGTTCGAATTCCTCCGAATCGGAGAAGTCGTCGCCCCCGTAGCCGATTATTTCCGTGAGAGTATCCGGGAAGGCGACCTTCTTCTTCTTCGTCTGGGAAGACGTATTTCCCTTGAGAATACTCTGCAAAAGTTTCAAAAAATTCCATCACGTCCGAATGTAATCCATTTTCATCCACGTCGGTCGTACCACCCAATGTGATTCACGAGAGTTTGAGTGTAACGTACAATAAAAAATAAATAAATCTAATCACGGTAGATCAGAGCATAATTATGCGTGAATCACTTGTACACAGTGCGACAATGAACTTGCTTTATTTAACTCAACGCGTTTTACCACACCCGTAACAATGTGTGTTATTGTCACATATGCCGTACGTGACCAATGTGTACGAATCGTCACTCACGTGTAAAAAAAACCAAATGAACACTCACCGGTATCCGCGGACTTTGAACTGTAATATAATTTCGCGCCGTACCAACGGTAATGTACGAATATTCTAACCCCAAAAAGGATGGTATCTTCACGGAACTATCGTTACCGCCAAAATTCAAAACTCATCAGACAAAAAGTTCTCTAAATATATTCCCGGGGTTAACGCACCGTGTAGATAGATCGAAAAAAAAAGAATTATTCAAAAAGAAATTCTCCGAAATTTTTTTTTATGGAAAATAAACCAAGACAGTCTCGTTCCATTATATACGAAGATAAAAATACAAGGTCTAAAATACAGTCACCCCAAAAAATAAAAAAATCTTAATGAGCCTGTTTCTTCACCCGTGTGCATAACATCGTGGTTAATTTTTTTTGTCCATTTTTTTTTCTTCTATTTTTCTATTTCCAAAGTCTCGAGTTTACTTCGCTTTAAGCGTCACGTGGAAATAATAATCCGTGCGTCATTAATTTCCAATGCACAGATAAGAACACGTGCACCCGCTAATGTGGATGTAAACTATAGAAAAAATTTTATCTGACGTTGATATTATTTTCGATCAGATTCATCGGCATCGACTATACGTGATGTATGATTACGTCACTATTCCTACACCGGGACTTGTAAATAATTCCACATGAAATCCGTACTGCGAATTCATTGCGTTTTATAGGCGAGTTATGTCAATGACTATACCAACTATACTTTCATCCCAGGTTCATTAGCAAACTCGTCTCCCGATGGCAACGAGTCTAGCTTGTTAATCTTACCCTAGGAGTACCAGACTCTTCCGCCTTTACGTGAACGCGGGTAACCCAGATTCCTGGTGTACCGACGAACAGTCGGAATTCGTGGTCATCAATCATTGTGACAAACACCTCACGAAGGATACGTGCTTGCCGATATAACACGGTATAAGAATATTGATGCTTGACTTTATTTGAATTTTAACAGAATATCTAATCGAAGATCTTAAGGAAATCCTACCGAAGATCAGTACTCGTAATGATCTCTACGGCATACCTGTAATTTATGGCTGTCGACTTTCATAACGATCGTTGACTTTCCCACGTTAAACTTTGTCGCATCGCCCGGAACCAGATGTTCCTCTTTTGGTTTGAAACAGTTTGAACACAGCTCCTTCTTCCATGCGTTCTGCACGAAGTGAGTACATTGCGCCGACATTGCTGCTACCGTAGAGCATAATATGTGAGGGGTCCTCTCCTTATATCTTCATTCTGTAAATAAAGAAGTATGGTTGCTAGTCTAAAGGCAAAGCACTGTTGGTCAAATTTATTACGGCAGGTAGATGCGATTATATCAGGTGCGATTATCTTCTAGACGTCTTACTTTATAGTCAATTTATACTTTATAGTCTTTAATCCAAAAGCGTATATTACTCCAGTCACTAATAATACCATTATACTTCATACCATTAATAAGTACGAGGGATTCTTCTTATCCGTGCATGAAATACTATTGCGTCATTCGCATGTAACGATCATAGACGTGTTTAAACGCGAAGTACACTTTCCTGTCGACAGTAACCACTGTGAATGCAATTGCGACAATTGCTCCTCGCTCTAACCGCTCGACTGAATAATTGCCTCACTTCCGGTCTATCCATTATTCGCTGTTCTTTGTTTCACCTCGAATTCAGCTACCTCCTACGGTTTACGGGAAACGTCGATTTGTGTATCGAATGGTTTGCTATTAGATCGAGACGAAAATTTGAAAATAATCAAAATATAGTTGACGATGATTATTATATGTATAAATCGTTAAACACGATATTGGATCAAATTGGAGAGTAATTTTGAATAAATTGCGTGAAAAAGGCGCGCCATTTGAAATTTCGCGCGCATCGCATTAGAAACCATTTTCGATCTCGGCAGCCGGTTAACTTTGATATTATTACGATGAACGCACGGTTTGCGAATCATTAGTATTGAGAACGTACTTTAACGTCACTTATGAGATTCTTAAGGGATATTTAATAGTCTTGTTATGTCGCTGACGATTTCTTGTTTGCTGGTATTCAGCACCAGGGTAAAGAAAACGGACGTAATTTGAATTAAACTGTTTTACATAGTTTATTGATGATCGAGATCGTGACTAGGAACGTGTACTGTCTTATAACAGTATAGATATTTTAAAGTTACTATACCGTAACCTACGCTATTTTATATGCCTCGAGGTTACACACGGTCACGCTATCCTTATGATATGGGTTAATAGTGCAGTTTCGTGAGAGGTGTCTCGCTACGAGTTTGCATATCTTGCCAAGCATTGAACCGATAATCGTAAATTTGGTATAGGATATTGAATCCCTGCGTCGTGTACACGGAAAAGAAATATTGAGAAAACTGAATGCACTTACGAAAGGCTAGAATTTTCGGTTACTTTCTACATTCGATTGCTTCATCAAGAAATATCACGGACGAGTTTACTGTAATACGTAGAATAATATGACGTAATGCAATTATAGTATATAATAATGTTAAAATGTGGTTAATACTAAATACTGTTTATCCAGACAAATATAAGCATCGGTGGTTCAGTGGTAGAATGCTCGCCTGCCACGCGGGCGGCCCGGGTTCGATTCCCGGCCGATGCAATCTTTTTTTTTTTTCATCTTTTTAATCTACATCCTCAAACCTTTTAGAAAGTGACAATGGCGTTGATCTTTGTAAATGAAATCAAAGAGCCAAGTGTAATGACGATATAATAATAACCCGTAGGGGCGACCAGCCCAGCTGGTTGTCATCGTTTGGACCGTACTTTTGCCCCTAGGCTATAATAATATCAGCCGAGTAATTAAGCATTCCAGTTGGGTTATCAACCTTTTATAAGAAACGTGCTATCGAAATTCTTAGCGCGATCCTTTGTCATGTCACCGGCCGGTAATCTGTATTCCATTAGAGTATACCAATGGCGAATCAAAGTTACGCGAAACGAATGACTATTTATCAGCCATCGAGCGTCATACTGTATCAATTAAATAATAAAACGTGTTAGCACAATCCCACGTACCTTTAATCACGGCCATTCTCACTAAATCCGACAAATATCTGTCAATCGAAGAACCGATGAAAATAAAAATAAAAATGTATAACATAACAATGAAAATACCTGATAAGCCTAAACAAAAAAACTCAACAAAACAAAAAGTTCCATTATTCGTAAAAATCTATGCAATCCACCAACCCCAATCTAAGTCACGGAAAAAGGAACAAGGTCCAAAAGATCGTGGACCATACAGATAGCCACTGTATCCGACAATGGTCAACAATAAATGTGATAATCGTGATCAAGGAAACTAACCAATGTCTTTGATCAGTGGTCCATGGCGCAGTCCTTGGGCGACTGGAAAAAATAAGATACGAATAAAAGGAATGCATAATAAAAGAAGTATACAAAATGGACGTCCTATAACTATACCTATATAGAGAGATACAAATGTAACCGGTATATATGTATATATATTTTCTCTCTTTTTCACCAAGTAGTATATCTCTAGTACGCATTGATTTCTCATTCCTGAGTTGGTTCGTTCCTCAACCGTATTCGTCCAGTCAGGAAGGCAGACCTTGCCGGTAAATTCCACGGAGATGACGCGTCCGGACTGCATGAAAGCCACGCGACGATTGACACGCAACGTGAAACTGTACGACACGACACGGTAAGGTTGAAAATCAAGAGAAATGCAATTTCTCTTTATTACAATACTCGTACGATACATAAGAATACTGGTTGTATCTAGAGTACTCAGATAGTAATAAAATACAAAAATATTTTCACCAGTTAGTCAAACCCATTGCTTGGCCTATCTCTGGTAACGGAATCTGTCGTCTGCACGGGAATGCGCCTTGTCAACGTCTATTACATTGAAATCCAAATCAGCGTTGGAGAAAAAAATTAAAATACTGCTTATCCTACCGAATGTCCTGCTTTAGTATCAAGGTCATGTAACTCTGTGCCTCAACGTGTAATCGTGGCTTGGAGCATATATAAAATCGTGAAAAAGGTTCGCTTTCGCGATATTACATACGTCACTATATAGTTACATTGGTAAACACAAAATTTTTTTTTACTAAAAATTATTTTTCAAGAAAAATTTTTTTATCCAAATATATTTTTCCGAGCAATAAGAAAACTTGTCTCTCTGAACGAAGAACGGGTGTTAAGGCACGTAACCGTGACTTCGTACGAGTCTACTTAGGATATTCATTTAATTGGGGATTCGCTTATGTTAGAGTTCTTTGTTTAATCGTACCACGAATCCCAAATCCTCCCACGGCAATGCCACAGAAGCAGATACAGAGCGGCGATTGTTCTACGGTGAACTTGAACTGAGAGGTTCATTGTGTGAACTAACTCGCGGGGTCCCTATAGGCACTGCGCTGAGAAGTTCATTTCACGACTAATTCCTAACAGCTGACCCAATTGTATTTGGTGTATAGAAAAACAAGACTTCCATGGTTAACTGTACGTCGAAGATAATTGTTGGATGTAATATATACATCGGAGATTATTTTTCCTCCAAGGATCGTTGTCTCGATCCTGCGAATCCTCCCGGACGATTATCGACTGCTATAACGTCTAACGGCTTGGAAAATGATTGCGTCACAGGGAGTCAGATGGGAAAATGAAAAAAGCTCATTATTTATCCGCAAACCGAATAAGACTTGTCCGCGTCGTTAATTGGACAATTGCACCAATTGCCAATGACCCACGGGGTCACGGTTCAGTACTGTGCGAAAATTGGTCGCACTGCTGATACACGCGGTGGGAAAGTTTATTAGAATATATAATAATATACTGCCGTGAGAATGTAATGACGCCTTTCTCTAAAATTTCCAACATCTTCTAGAGAAGCCTTCGTGCGTCCCACGCACGTTTTAGACAGGCAGACATTTTGTTTTGAAAAATTGTTAAATATACAGTTAACAGTGATGATAATAATAATAATCGATTGGTTGGTATATTTAATTTAACATAATTAATTAGAAACTTTGTTTTAAAAAATTTATATATATATATATATATATATATATATATATATATGTATATATATATATACAGACAAAAGGATACTCATATCTTCGTGACAATAATTCAGACCACTTCCTGCCTCTCCCACGTACAGTCCACGTCATCGTCGATACACAAGTCTGATGATCATGCGATGATTTCGCCGATTCCATTTAGTTACATCGATCAGTCGTATAATTTTATACGATGGATTAAAATTTTCTTCGAGAAATAATCAAGCAAACCGAGTACATTTTTGTCTTAGGGAAACGTAAACTTTAACCTTCGCAGTGTTGAAACTTTATCAGCATTCGAAGTACATCCTTGTATGATGACGCAAGGTAAAGTAAAACGTGTTAACTATAGGTGAGACTAGTCTGGCAATTCTCATTGACACAAAATCACAGTCCGGAAAGCTGCAAAAGTTTCTCGATAACTAACCAAGATTCTAGAAGCATACATACATAGGTATAGAAAGCTAGAACGCACTATAGCACAATATCAAGTCTTGTTATTACAAATCGAACCCTATAGAGTTTCTGTCCGCAAGGTTCAGCCGTATCTCCACGCGATTGTTAACGTAACGTTTAAACGAAACAATGGCGCGAATTACGAAACGTCTGTTGGTCGATGAGAATCTTGGCGATCTTCGCCGTCATAGGTTTCGCCTAGATACTGGTTGACCTCGTAACGCATCGCTTTCTGTAACACCCAGAACAGCGTTAACGCCGATGCGTGGAACTAGGAGAATTTCACAGAAACCATTTTAAAGAAATTTCTCGTTTCCTTGATAAATTTTAACTTTTAAATACGTCCCGCATTCGTCACCTTAAAAATGCCCTGTCACGGCAATATATCTGTAGACATTTTCACATGTTTACCATATGATACTTTCAAAATGAACAGTATAATTACTATACATGGTCGAGGTTAGGTTTGAATTTCTTTTATAACACGTACACAGCATTTGCCTGGCGTCCGCAGTCACGGAATATTCGAACGATCCAGTGCCAAGTAAAAGCGGTAATTCAGACGGAATCCGTTAAATGTAAAGTGGATTCTAGAAGGAATAACGCATGAATAGAGAAGAAGAGGCACGTCCAGACATTGCCAAGTGTAAATAATGCCGTTAACCCGAAAGCCTACGAAACGTCTACCTCTTTCAAACATCCCACAGGTAATTCGCAAATGTAACTCGTACAATTTTATTTTGGCAAGTGTGCCGCCGAATGCAAACGCACTGTCAAACAGTTACGACCTACTTAACCGGAACCGAGAGAAGCAATAAATTTTCTCCTAGTTACTAGTTTTTCGTCTTCCTAATATAATTACCAGTCACGTGTACTTGACACGTAGCGACATAATCTGAGTAAATTCTGCTGGAGTCAAATACTTGATATATATAATGTATGCTGACCATACCCATTTGCAGTAATTAACATTTCACTTGACTATTAAATAACAAATGTATAACATACCTAGACGTTCGGTACGTATACGCGTCATTCTCATTCCCACGTATTAACATGGTCGTGCTTATCGAATTATCAGATTATACAAATAGGAAGGACGCCAAGCAAGTTTAGTCACGAAGGTGATTGTCATTGACATCCCAGTCCTCGTATCCATGCAAATTACGTGTCCAATTAATGATTCCTGCCCACTCGACTCCATATCCAATGGACCGTTATGCTTTGATCGTAAAGTGTACTCTTTCTTTCTTCTCTTAAAAATCGTACGGACCACAGTTAACGGCTTGTCAATATTCTATCATCCACCAGTGACAACCATGTGAAATTTCGTTATGCCGTGTCAATGTATACCGTGGCTTCGCGAGGGACTTACGGTTGGTAGTTGGAAGTTGGTAGGAGACTATTATGTTCCAGCGTTAGTGGTTATGTTATGCTTCTACCGGTCCTAAACGAGGTCGACCGGCTTCGACCATAACCACACCTCCTTTTACTAGACTCGACTGCGCCCGCATATTTTATGTATACTATAGTATACAGTGTATACGCGTATATATAATACAAAAAAAGAAGGTAGACTAAAGATTGAACAAAGATACACTAACAAAGGACTCTGACTCAGGAATTCCATGCCGGGCCAAATACTCGTAAACTCTCTGGCTTCGACTCTCCGGAGATGAGGTTTAACTCGGGCCGATTTCCATAGGACCGTACGAAGCACGATAAAAACCGGTCGGCACGTAGGAACGTGTGCCACTAAGGAGCTCGCATACGGTTCGCGATCGTGGAGGACAAGATTGGTACAGACTGTATAAAAAAAAAAATATATTTGAGGTTACGTGTATATACGTATCAACGAAAGAAACCGCAATCGCGCGATTTGTTGTTAAATTGTTTTGAAAATTTTTTTTAAGGTTATAGGAAACATTTTACGAGCAAACAGTAGATTCCGTGGATTAAAGCAAAAAACAATTTCTATACACGTCATCGATTTTGATTAGGATGCAACCTGTGCAGATTTTTTTTCTATCGGGCAATTGACTGCTGTCGAAACGAAAGCAGCGATTCCGAAGTGAAGCGAGATTCGCGTTTTGCGGTATAGACGGTTAGTCACAGAAACTTGGAGGTAAAACAGTTATATAATAATCGGTAACCTGTAATGACAGCCATTGTCCTTTTACTGTTTGTACGATGGATGTCTATGGTACTGTACAATATCCATAGCTCGTAATCGACTTCGAGAAATGGCCGTGTTGGTTGCCCAAGCTTCTTGTCGCTGATTCCCCTTGCCCTCTTGCTGTATTCTCTTGTTCACGTAACTACTTGGACACGCTAAACGACTTATCATTACCCGGCTTATCGTCACGAAGCGGTGAACGCGTACCGACGACTTTCTCTGCTTGTTTTACATGACGGACCCTCACCATTCGAATACTCCGTGCTGAATACTGGAACACAAAGTTTGAACTGGACGCTCGGAGTCCTCGAGACGGTCGGATTAGTCGGGCGACCCGACGTTTTACCGAGAACGTGCATCGTCGGGCGACTTGTCTGTATACTCGACGCGCGGGATATTTTGAATAAGACGTTGACGCATGGTGCTTCTAAGTTTACCCGTCATGCGCAGTAAACGGTTTACGTACGGCTTGGTTGTTGAGCTCGATAAGCTCGTTACGATTTCTCTTTAGGAAAATGAAAAGTTCATGGTTATTGACTTTTCTTTTTTCATTAGAATATATTTTCACTCTGGTGAAAAGCGCCCAGCACTTCTCTTATACCTGCGTTCACGTTCTAGACACCCTGTAATTGACGTCGCCAGCAACATCCGCTATTGAAGATATCGTTATGCTCAGTTTTAATTACAGTTTACAAATGGACGGGTGGGACGGAAAGGGGAGAGGGACGTGTTTAAAACTATCTTAAGTACTTGATGGCTCTCGCTAAACAAATAGAAAAACAGTACACACGTGCTATTTGAAATCTATACTGTGTATCTCTGTTGAAAGTGCGTCTATAGAAAATATTTATGCAGCTACAGCAGCGACGTAATTGCTTCGTGGCATCCTAATGGAACTAAGACACGCTATTAGTTCCCGCCAACTTTTGAATTACGAGCATGGACGCTATGTCTTTATGCATGTAGTTATTGTGGGAATTAATTAAGTAGAAATCACGCTTACCGATGATAATACATCGTTATTAAATGACGCACGTCCTCCATCATTAACAGTACGTTTGACCAATCAAAAAAACACTTTCATTTTCACCATCAGAAATACATATGCTCTAACCTATTTTCTTAACTCGACACCGATAACGAAAATCCAAGAACTAACCTACGTCACCTTCGGCCGCCCACCTCTTCGTAAATGCATCCGCATGCCAGGCGGGCGCCAGCCAATTCTTTTCAAGACAGACTGCTTTGAAGCAGTTAATTGAGAATAATCAAAATCGAGAACTAATCATTCTCATTGGTCGAGATCCTTATAGCCGTTAACTCTTATCCTTCGAGTCGTCCCTTTATACTAAATCGACAGCGTTCCTTGACGAATCGGTACGTAACTCTTGGAGATCCTCAGCGGCTGCTACCCTAGGACGCCGGGCGACAGCTGGGCCTCATTGCCTCTCTCCAGCGGGGCGCTGGTATCGCATCCGTGAGTAGAAAAATCACGTGACAATGCATACCTGGTAATCCTAGAAATTGTGACTTTTTTAAAGCTACTTGCGATACCCCAATCATACGTTACGCGTTACAAATCTACAATATCCATCTACACTTGTATTATAACTCCGTACAGCAATGTGTACAGCGTTCCTAATAGCGATGTCTTTCACTTTGAGCATCAGAATGTGCGAAGCAGCAACGCGTGGGTGATGCATGTATCGTGGACTTTCCCTTATAACCTTACGATCATGAGCGGAAAGAGTTCGTTCAACGTGAACGTGCGATATAAAGATTTTTACAAGGTTCATCGTTAAGTCGCTAAACTCTTAAACGGTGCCTATCGACTAATTATCAGTGCCAGTTAAATATAAGGCAGCGATATATCTATATTTAAAACTGAATGCCAGTACGTAAATCTTGATTGCAGAAATTCCTTTCACTTATTAGATTACTAACGCTCCCTGATGGAAACTCTCATCGATCAACAATATCATCGAGCATAGCTCTTACGTCCCCGTAGTTAAAATAATTGTCAAGATCTCTCCGCGCTATCGGTCAACAGTCGTACTGCATTTTATTTTGCTCCAAAGTATAACTATACCTTTTTTTCAGTTCCCACTTTACTTTTTACATCTACGAGACCCCGTTCCCCAATTCTCATAAGGATGCCCGCGCGACTTCTTTAGAAAGCGGTTCTCGCATCGACGAGGCTCACCTGCGAGACTGCCGATCACGCATTGCGACCGTTGGGTCTTATCGTGCGATAGGAAGGAAGGAGAGGGTGCGATGCTTGCGATTGCGAGTGAGAGAGAGAGGGAGATTGGAAACTAGAGAAAATAAAAGAAAGAAAAAAAAAGTCGTTCACGATGAGCCGATCCCGATTCCCATTGTCACATTGTCCGTTTTAATTCCTACAGTCAATCCCATTAGAGGACATGGTTAATTATCGAGACTCGATCCGAGCGACAATCATTACGTAACTTCCTCGTCAATCTTTCTCTCGAAAAACGTGAAATCCAACAGGCCGACAACCTCCACACACGTTACTACCCATATCGAGGATTTCTAAAAATTCGTCATTACAATTTACTATCTTTTTCCCTCATTTTTTGGACACGGTGGGTGTATACTTATATAAGCATACGTGTACGTGGGATAGAAGAGCCATATAGGCTAGTCGCGAAATCGCCCACGGATGACGTTATAATTATTTTTAGTTGGTTCAGTGACGTTTTCTCTCTCTCCTTCTTATCCCGTTAAAAGTATACCTCCGTAAGGACCTTTAACTTTTTAGCTACTCCTTTCTCCCCATTCGTAACTGCCTATAGCTATGGCACAGATGATACCCCAATATGGCGTCCTTCGTTACGTACGATTATTCGAATACGAAGATTTGTCACGTGAAGCGCATAAAAATTTCAACCTGGACGAGAATTATGGGTATCCATGCGAAATCAATCACCAATAGGGATCGATGATCTCAACGAATTTTTTACGAATAGAGAAGTGTCATCAGCATGACATTTTGAAATTGGCGCCCAATGAACCCCATATCCGCCAATGGCGTTACCACCTACATAGTGAACCATAGCAGTCGATCTAGGATGTGATTTTCGACGGTAGCCATGTTTCTTTTTTGTCCAGTCGCAGCAGAAACCCGTAACAAGAATTTGTCAGTGGCACGTGTCAATGACCTTGAATTGAAAAATATTGTCATTGTCGAAATTTACATTCCTAACGTAATCTCATATGCACGGTACGAACCCCGGCGCGTTCGTTTCCGCGAAACTCGGCTGATTTCTAATTGGTCATACAAGGTGTAGAACCGAGGGTCGGGCACATGTCCCCGATATACGGTAAAAGAAATGTCTGTACCAAGCTTCAAAGCCTTGTTAACCACTCCGCATATACGGCTATTGGACATGGAGTTTCTAATTCTCAAGGCGACTTGCTCCGGGTGTTCAGGATTATCAGGGTTTCTAGGCCCGTCAAAACTCTCCCTACTTTACCGACGGAAACTTCTCTACTGGACTTCGTCACTTGAATCTCGTCCGATTTAGTACGGGACCTAGTTTTATTTTGTTCCTTCTTTCATCCTGCTTTGTTTCTTTCTTTTTTCTACGCCCCGAGACACCTCGTCCGGTTCTGGGACGACCTAATGGGCAATTCAATTAAAGCAGTCCTACTTTAAGAACGATGCACTCCAATCTGCGATATTACAATTGGCGAGTATCCAAGTGAATTTTTTATCGAGCTACGCCATTGCACGACGAATGAAAATTGATACCTGAGAATTGAAGTAAATTCAAATATTACTATGTATATTGATTTGGTATTGAAAAATTATAACGAATTCAAGTACGCTGTCATGGTTACATATGTATATGTCACGTGGCTGGGCTACACGACGATTTCTTCGCCAACTGGTTCTATAGAGCGATTGACATATCGTGAATGTATCCTGTAAAACGTGCTCAAGCTAAGCATTTTTTTTTCATGTAATATTTATCACACGACGTACTAATTCACTGTACAATCACGTCTATATATATATAATCCTTTTCGCATAATTTTTTTTATGTACTTTTCGTCCAGTGACATTTTGCGAAGCGTTGCTAATACATAGCGACCATTATTTCTTTGTCTCTCTTTAATCCATACTTTAAGCCAATAACGTCGACTTGTCGACGGCTCGTGCACTTTACTGGAATTACCTTGAAAGTTTGCACGCGAAAGGTTGCGAGACTTCGTCGCTGCTCTGAAAAGTACAAGAACGACTATTATGTATACTCTATATATATGTATATATATAAAAGTATGATTACAGAACAGATTATGACACAGTTGCGAATAGCGTTTCTTCCATATAATAAATTTACACCGTTAAATATAAGATGGACGATATATGTGTTTTCGAATTCTACGAAATTCTACGTTCTTCAGGCACCGACGCTTTTTCCACCGACGAAACTGGTCGGATAGATATCCATGGGTTGTAAGTGTAAATAAGATATACTCAATGTGACAATTGTCATGGCTGACACGTACAGCGCGACAGTAGTTAACACGAACAGGATAGTTGCAAGTGACGCTATTATGATTTCTACTGGTAACAATTCATTCTTCATCTATTTGTAAAGACAGGTCAAAAGAAACGTATGATTCGTGTTGTCGTTACATTGTTACTATGGCATCCATTGTCTCAAAAAAAATAGTTCCTGTATTTTTTCCCCCTGCAGAAATTCCACAACATTTTTATGCATATCAAGTCAAACCAGTCCCCTCGTGGAAGATTGGCGAGAGAACATCAATAGAATGAACAGTTATTTGAATAACCAGCAATCCAAGGTATTCTCATTGTTGTCCCACGTAGTCTTACGGACGAGCAGGAGCAAAGGCTGATTTGTGCATTCCTTGCAGAATAATTATAGTCCATGTGTGTTAGTAAATTTTTACCCTGTCGCACGTGTGCGTACATATGCGAAAAAGGTACAGTTGCTCGAGTCAAAGAGGTCAATGGCTCTGACATTCATTGCCCATAAAGCATCGGTAACGATAAAAACGAGAAACGAAATATGACTCGAATTATATTTAGATTTCATCGTAAAAACATAACCTCAAGCTAATCTCGAATCAGCATTAAATTGGATTTATTTTTTAAAATAAATTTCGAGGACGTTCAATAACAGGATATTTCTAATTATTTGAATACGTTTTGTCAATCGCGGACTTCCTCTGGGTATTATTTAACTCAAGGTTTAGTCAAGGCTGCGGACTTGCAATTAATTGATGACACGAGGACTATTCAAATTCAATAATGAAAATTACGAATGTACTTACCAGACGTACAGATTTAATTCATTTATCAAATTGTTCATATGTGACAATTGTCAATTCTAATTGACGAATTAACCTGAATAACGCTGTACATATAATATGCACTGTCAAGTCCTTGCATTCGGCAGACTGTCTGCTGTACGTTGTGTTGAGGACAAAGTTCCGCTAGGTGGCAGCACCGTGGCTCTCGAAATACCAAAGAACGGAACAGACCAGAACGAATAAAGATACAAGAGAAGATAGTAACGAGCTCGAATCCTAATTTATTGTCAATAGTATCGAATGCCTGACTGCAACATTTCACAATATACCGCAACGAGAAATTATTTTGCAGCAGCACCATAATAACTGTGGCGGCCCATTAAGTCGACAGGAATCCCTCTGGCTGTATAGTGCCACAGTAAGAGTCCAGGCTCCGTTATTTCCTATATAATTTTCAATTTCGGACTCCAACCAAGTACAAAGAACTCTAAAATGACGGTACAAAGAATTATCCAATAAATTAATCATTTTCCGAATGCCACTGCATACCCACAACCCACAATTATTCAATATTCACAAATTCCCTATTGTTTTTCCAGACTCTGCCACTTTTCACATACAATTCATTCCTCGGAACGAAGCACGCAATTCAATCGTAATGCCAGCATCTTACCTATTGAACGAAACAGCAGGAAGCAGTTCCTGCATCTATCTAACATCCATGATGATTCTGAGCTAGGAATGGACTAGCTGTTCGTAGTAAGGTAACATTGCGCAAGAATGAATATTAATATAAGCGACTATATTCGCAGTTAGATTAGCCAATGGCGAATAAAGTGAACAGGAGGTACTACTGGCAAGGTACCGTTGCGCAAAGTGTCAGTCGACGGTGATTTTCAGTTAACCAGGAAATCGTGAGGTCGTGTTCTACAATATAACCAAGAATTTGTTTATATATTCATTTTTTTTCCTCTGTCTCTCTCTCTCTCCCTCGAGGGGTCCTGTTGTTACACTTTTCGTCAAATTAATTTCTCCGTTACGCCATGACTATCTCTCTCTCTCTCTCTCTCTTCCTCATCTTCTCTTCCGTTCTTTCAACAGAGTATACCTATACCACACGTATGCCAAGGTATACAGTTACCCGACAAAGAAATTAAGCGTCGATAAGAGAGAACCATCGCAGATTCCTCTCATACGTGTCCCTCTCTCTCTTTCTTTCTTTCTCCGAATACCTACTCTCTCAATCTTTCTCTCTCTCTCTCTCTCTACTGCTACCTCTCCTCAAGCTGGAATTTCCTGTCGCCTTATTCCGTTAGTCCCGAGCATCCCGACGCTATAAATTCTCCCAGGCAATGGTAATAACAACAATAAAATAATTCCGTCTCTCTCTTTACGTGACTTGGCCATTATATTTTCTCCTTCGAATCTACCATCTTCCTTTGTTCCGCCATTCGCGCCCTTTCCTCTCGTCCGCGTCTCCGTAGCCAATTATAAAGTTTTCCCGAGACTTCCGTCACTGACGATATCGCCACCTATAAATCTCACGTCCATAATGCACCACTGTGAATAAAACGGGAGACTGTATCCACTGCACCTATGGCCATGCACGCGCAGAGTCCACGTGCGTGAGACTGCAGAAAAGATCCATCGGTGCCACCTAACAAAATATCGACATAGACCCCGTCGACAATATATGCGCTTTCTCTAGCTTTCCCACGTGTTCCTTCCCATTATTTGGCACGGCCGAGCGATATGCCCGCATCTCTCTCGGTCTCATGCAGATTTACCAGAAGAGACCTTGCACTGGTAGAAGTCAATTAAAAATCTTAATTAACTCGAATTCGCGTTATTATACATGCTATTATTCGCGTCTGAGTATGCAGTGAATTATTTTCATATAATAAAAAATAAAAAATTTTCATACACGTATGAAAATATTTCAAATTACAGACTCTCGTGCATATAATTATCCAAGCGATATATGGTACGTTTATCGCTATTGTTAAAATTACTACTGACTTAGATCATTGCTTTAATGATCTACGTGGGCAATCATGTCTCGCAAACCTTTCTCCAGTTCTGGTATGTCGACGTCAGCAATCTGTACCCGGGGGCAGGTGCGGATGAAGGCTGTGCCGAAATACTGAGATTAACACGTAATTCTGAACACACGTTACAGCGGATAATTTTAAAGAAGGCAGATACGTGTTTTAGTAAAATATAAGGTACGATCACTTGGGCCATACAAAGTCTCATGTTTTACTTGTACTGCATCGAACATCAGCGGTAGGATAATACCGCTGGAAAATGCCGGTCGAATAGCTTTCGAGACGTTGACATTTGAACCCGACAGAGAGAGAGAGAGAGACAGTAGGAATCTTAATGCAGGTCAAAGTTCAGCAGACTGTTGTTCCTTGTTCGATGAAGCCAGTCAAAGTAGAATCAAGAGAAAGGGAGTCTGTTTATGTGAATATTTTTTTTTTAAGTCACACGAATTTGTATCTATATACAGAGTGCGATGATAATGGCATTCACGTAACGTGCATAGCAGCCGACGTATCGAGCAAGCAGAAATATTTATGACGTGCTATTTTCGTCGGAAGTGGATCCGACGACTTCCGTTCTGCCTAAGCATAAGTTAACGAAAGAATCGAAGATATCCAACTAAGAAATATCAATGTACTGAAAATAGAACGGAACTTCCCTGTCTAGCGCGAAGAAGCCACCCTGCGACCCTCGGTCTTGTGATATTTTTAGACCTGCAGTTGGGTAGCGGTCGCTCGAGGGGAAGAGACAACAAGCTGTAGAGCGGGTAGTAAGCGATAAAAAAAAGTGAGAGAGAAGAGGGAAAAAGAAGTAGTAAGAAAAAGAAAATAGATATATGGTCGCCGTTAACGAAGACGTACGTGCTCTTACGGGGAGGGAGGATTAAGCTTCGTTTCCACCGACTGGAATGACTCACAAGCTTTGTATAGTTAGGAGTAGAAAAAATACCAAGAAAAAGAAGATCTCCATGACGAGATCGAGTCACGAGGTTGGATCATCGAAAGAAATCACATCTTTATCTGTCAGGGAGGAAGATTAGATTGCCCAAGGTCCCCGGTAGAGAAAAAAATCAACACACGTCAAATCGTAAACGTCACGCCTAGTCGAACGTCAGAAATTCGAATACCGTTACGAGAGGCTCGTGAATACCTCAGGGAATAAGGATAACCTCGAGTGAGGACAAACGCGTGTACCGCCAGGAAAAAGAATGCAGCTGGCAACCGGTTCGAGAAAACGATCCAGTGGCCGATCGCGAGTGCAAGAGGAAGACACAGGGAATGGCCGAGTAACAATAACAAGGAAGAATCTTAGATTTACTGATTTGCTGGTTATATTTTTTTACTACAAAAGTCACTTACCACTGAAATATCTTTACCCTCCAATTTAACGCCTGGTTCTGTCTCGTTATGCTTTTCCATGTGATGACGCGTACATGAAATACTTTCCTGGGACACCAGAAATAGCAGCCATCGTGGAAAATGACACGCGGGGTTGTTCCAGACGAGTGTTTCCGCCCCCACTGTTCATTCTTCAAACCGGATGTCGCGTCGAGACCATTCATTCGTACAATACTGACGAGTCGTCCGGTAATGGTATCCAACACCATTGTACTTGGTACAACGTATTCACATACGTTACTGCACACGTGTTACAGGGCGTATGACTTCATAAATACATCCCGAGCAAGAATGTCTGCGCATACGATGTGCAATCTTGCTGATGCATTTTTGCACGGTGCATCGGACAGTTAACTGCATGTATAGTGCAATGGTGCACGGGTATATAACGATAATGGAACGGCTGTCTGGTAAAAAAAATGGTGGGACGACAAGGAAAGGTTTTCCCTCGAGCGATCAGGAGCTCTGGATTAAAGTGACATTTTTTCCCCTTGGATTTCAATGGCCCCCACCTTTTCCTCCTTATCTCTACTTGACTGCTCGAGGAAAATTACTAGCTTTAAGGAAACGTTACGACTCTCGATAGAACGTGTACACGCGTTTACGAATATTACATGGGACGATATGAATATTCATTGAGACTTTCATTAAGAGTGGCACGACGTGTATTTATGACTGTGTGAAAAAAAAAATCAGGGGAAATTATGGAGAATGGAATATATACGTATATACTTGCAGTGCATATTATAAAGTAGGAAGATGTAAAATGCATTATTTTTATTTTTTGTCACTTCCGGATGAAACTCCTCGTAGAACGAAGGCTGGTCTTTCTGCACTGGTTTTCACTTCTTAATTGACCAAGATCGACTAGATTGAATAATGTACCAGTGGTATTAATGAGGACAGAGTTAGAAAAGCATGTAATCTATTCCCTGTGCAATAGTAAAGAGGAAAAGTGAATACGAATCTATCAGCATTTCTTTCATACGAAAGGAACGTCATTTTTTAACTTTTTGTTTTAACGCACAATACTCTTTATTGACTGTAGAAAAGTGGCGGGAGATTCAAATTTTATATTAGCTAACAGCACTGTGATCAAGTACCTTATGCCAAAGGCGTCGTCCCTCAAGTAACTCAGCCGGTACTGTATCTAAGTGTCGTTCAATTACGTTTAACGCGCGCATAATAAAGTGCATTGTACCTTATTATACTTTCCTTGCGCCCATCTCAGTCGACGTAAACGACTTCGACGCTCGACGAATACCGTGCTCGAACAAAAAAGCGTTGCTATTAACGTAACTCCTGGTAAGGAGTTAACGTAGACGTCTTTTCTTTTCAATGTCTTTTTTCTTCTTCTTATACTTTTATCTATTCCCCACTGCTCTCTCTCTCTCTTTCTCTGTTGCACTTGACAACATTTTCTTCCGTCTAAGAGTGAAACAAAAGTATGTCGTCTGCTACGTAACCCAGTAGGTAAAACAGATTAAAAATTCGTTCGTCCAAACTTTAGGTTAACGGTTGATTTTTATCCTAAATTTTGACAGTGACTGTCAGTGTTAATATATATAGTAAGTGGACGTCAGGAAGTCAACATATTTTTCAGCCAGAGACGAGATATGGGTCACTTCCGTTAATTATGTATTATGATACGGATACACGGAGAGACGGTAATGGCAGTTAACACGTATACCGGCAGAGTCGAAGAAGGTAACTTTTTCCGCTACTAGAAATAACTATGTAATTAATGACATCGAGAGATCGATATATCGATACGCAGTCACTGCGTGGAGGTTAGTCGAGGATCGTTTGAACAATTTTAACGTAAAAATTTATCAGGAGACTCGGGAACACAGTGAGAACATAGCATGGGGAATTTTCATTGAAAAATTGTAGACGTTAAGTTTCAGCCTTCGAATTACACGTTAATTATATTTCAACATATCTTGGCAACATTTATATGTTTTAAACGCAGCAGAAATTTTAATGACGACAATTGCTTTCTAGTTCCCAGGACCTCGGCGAGAACCTTACTGAGATTTTTGTATTATCACTCAGCTACCGCGAGTCTGATTGGACGTCAAACGCCAGGAGCTACGTGCTAATTAACAATTGGCTAATTTGATACTAATTTATCAAGAGACGACTCACCCGGCAGCTTGATTGTGGATTCCTTGAAAATTAAGGGAAAACCATGTGCATCTCTTACTATGTTAATTCGTCTGGATTTGAATGGATTTTTGATTTAATTGAGAATATCGTTACAAACATGCATTTCAATATTCACCTATCATTTAACATGTATGAAGCGGACGGGACTACCAAGGTTCACCTATCGCGAACGTATTTAAACATTTTTTATGTAATTTTGATAACAACCCTCCTCCTTTCCCTATACTCAAGATACGTGAGACGTAATCATCAAATTTAATTATCTGATAATAAACATTGATTTTTCCTACCTAAATACCCAATAAAAGGTGTATTTTTATAAAAATCCGGATACCATATTCTTATCAGGTATAGGTATGTGATATTTTCTGATATCAAATTGAGACGTCACGAAATTCATACAGATTCGATTAGTCATACAATATCGATAACTTATTACTATTCGTCATGTTTTGATTAATTTGAAGACGATTTCAAATATTTTTATCGATCATTGCGATAAGCTGCTCCTATCAGTAATCTAACTGTAAATCTGTGTAATTCGTTGAAATCTACTCCAAGGATTTTTTAATACTTTTCTGAGAATTTTCATTCACCGGTGTTACTTGTCTTTTTGCATGGTCATGCCGATACAAGAAATTGTTACGAAAGGGGTGGTCAGGGGCTCCCCTCCCAACCACCGGCCTTTATCGTAACCATATCATATTCCTGTAGACCGAAACCCAAGCCTTCATTTACCCATAGCGTAGCTATGTAACAGGACCCCTCACATCCTGCTTTCGTCAACTATAGTTATTCGTTAGGTACCATAATTAATGAGACTTTAGCACAGTTTAGCTACGGAAAGAAATAAAGAGAGAAATTTTTGGCGAACGATCCACAGGAATTCTGGAAATCGTGACGAGTTTTTAAAAGGCAAGAAACTTTCGCACGTCATGCTCTTAACCGTTCTAATCACGTTTCGACCAATAATTCTGCATGAAATAAATGAAAATAAAATTTGATTGACTTGACACATGAAAATTTTTAAATCAAAGTGGGATCATTGCACGAGAGTAAAAAATTGAATTTTTAGCAAAAAGATTAAACTGTGTTATCGCGGATCTAGATGAGATGGAGGTACGAGGTATGAGATAAAAATAACTGAAAGTATGTTTATTTTTAAGAAAAATAATTATATCTCATTTTCAGTCATATCCAAATACCCATTGCATGACGTAAAAAAAGAAAAAAAATTGCATATGGCTGAATAATTAATTTTTGTTAATTGATCATTATTTAATTAGGATCCAAAAAAAGATTGGTATCACACATCGGTTAACGATGTGTAATATTAAAAGTTTCATCACACAACAATTTTCGCTGTATTTGTCGTTAGGTAAAAGAACTCGTAGCTCGTGTTATTAGCATTTTTGTCATAAGAGTCATTAGAGATTCTACGCACATTCGAAATACTTTGAAAAGGGGAAGAGAGTACCGATCCGATCGTCAGATTCCACCAATGAAAATATTCTGCTGATTCTTTAACAAGACACGCAGTTACGTGTGTGTACGAGCACTGTGTTATGTTTCAATTATTTTAAAACGATCGGTACAACAGTGCACGGGATTGGTGATTAAGCAATCGTTCAAGATCGTCACTCAGGCGAATACGTAGTCAAGGTTTTTTTTTCCAAAGATACCCATAGGAAACAGAAATGACAGCCATTGAAGGTATATCGATCTCTTTGTCCTTGTCGCTATTTTGGTACAGGGAGATTCAGAAAATCATTACCAATTTTGTACGGTAATGTTAAATCGTTATCGGGTCTTATCGACGCCCTTGGATTTGCATAGGCGATCAGTGGTTTAATGATGTTTTCACAATAAATCGGTCTTCTAATATGGAGGCTAAACGGTGATTGCCCATGACAGAAACTAGAACGAAACTTATACACTCGAGTACACACGTCGGGTATTTACTTGTGAAAATAAATGAATCCTCCCGTATATACATGATCGGTATGGGTAGATCGGTAGACACGTGGAATCAGTTGCTCTATATGCGTGATAGTTTATAAAGGCAACAAGCGTGTGAAAACGCAGATTATAAAATTATTCGATGCATTCCAACTCGAAGAGTTGGTCACGCACAGACATTTGCGGACTTAAGGTTTGACCGTCTTTTATATGTATATACTTTCATACCAACTTTTCTTTGTTGTCTCGAAACGCGTTAAATGCCATTGGAGTTATTTTATAGATGGAACTTTGAACAAGTACAATTTGCGAAATGGGAAAGGTGTGATCTACTTCTTTACTAAGAATTCAATTATTGGTATGACTATTAATAGTGCATAGTAGTTGCTACATTTGATTCGCTGTGTAAAAGGGCAACGACGAGTGTTGCCACGCTGACTTTCCTTTCGTGATAGTGGATTTTCTGTGAAGAAATTTTCTTCTTTTTTTTTTAATACAGGTAAAACACGCCTTTATAATTCGTAGCTTTTACATTTTATGTTATTGTTCAATAGTCACAAAAGTGCAATAAATGCAATCGAAGTTGTATTTCGTACTATTGATCTAGCGGCGTCGTTATTATTTATGATGCATCTTGGGAAATTGCGAAGGATAACGGTGAAACGGTTTGAATTAGAAAAGAAACTTTGACTCGGAAATATAAAATGGTATCGATAAAGAAACTGGGGTTGGACTGTCTTTGTTTTTCGTAATACTGTCATTATCAGTAATAACGCCGGTATTCGAAATGCTACGTGTAATCAGTCATGAGAAAGGTAAACAAACTTTTGTTGCACCACGCAAAATCCTTATCATACTAATACTCCTGTCTAGTTCATTTTATTTAATATTTCAAAGATCCTCCTTTCTACTGTATTCAGATTATCTTGTCCAGTCATTACACTATATACTACCAATCTTATAAATCAAATTGATTCACCAGATACAGCTATTCAAATAGATTTGAATGTAAATTTACAAAATTGTCATAAGCAAAATATTAACTGCACAACGTATACTAGAAATACAATGAACACGAATCACTTAGAAATATACCTCGGTACTCATAATCATTGATATCACAGGTAAATTTTAACAATAATATTAAGCACGACGGAATTCGTTAGCTCGCAATTTCAAATAAACCATATTTATCAAAGTTACACCGTCAATGAAAACGATGTCCGAATAATAATTGATCTATACCAACAATGGATACTATGAAAAAGGTCTTACCTTTAGCAATGAAGACAAAAGCTGTAAAGGTACTCCTGGAGGTCGTCAGAAGTGTAAAGGTAATCCTGAGGCTCAACAGGCACTGTTCACCAGAACCAAAAGTACAATTCGTATTGTCTGACAGTTACGTGCGTGTGTATATCTTAACGTATACTAGATTTGTCACGGATGGGCTAAGTGGTGGGAGTTTGATAAGAATCATGAGCTATTTTATCAGTTAAGTGAAAGAAAGCCGTTTTACTTAATGTGAATCAAGAATTGCGGAAGGAGGTATTGCCGACGGCAACGGAACAGAAAATACGTTCACGTACGTTCGGCTTCGCCGGTGCTGAGCCAACTAACTGACTGACTGACTGACTGACTGACTCGGCAGCTAGCGCGTACGATGCTTGCATCAACACCAACCACTTCCCAGCTTCCCTTTCCTTCTGGCTTCATGCGACTAGTATTTTGCTGTATGTATATACATACAAGGTGGGCACATTCCATTGAAGTTTAAATCCAAAAGACTAATTCTAGATTTGGAGCTGAAAATTTTGTTGGAAACGATTTTTTTGGAACAAAAATATTAGGAATCAGGTTAATGGTTTATTGTGTGATGAGATTGGTTATATGGATTTAGTGGAAATTTTTATTGAAAGTGCTAGTTATGGATTTTTTATTCGATTTTAGTGAATAAATGAAAAGTTGTGATTTTTAAATATTGTTCTGCGTGTATAGGAATTTTATTTGATACGATGCTTTGTTTTATTTTTACAAGGATGTAGTGGTTGCTGGTGTAACTCTGTGAGCGGGGATTGTGTGTGGATGTGCGCCAGACTGCAGGACAACCCGTTGTACTTTTGTGATAGAGGTGGAAGTATTTGCAAGGGTTTGAATTATTCGTATGTAATTTAGATTGCTTTTTATTAGATTGACTTTTGGCGATTATACATATAGCGAACTAGGAGAATAGTAAAAATCGTGTTTAATTTGGATACAAAAAAATAAGCCGACCATAGTTTGAATTATCAATACCCATTTATTGATTTAATAAAATGACACGACAATATTGTGAATGCCTATTTTATACATTTCTTAGTGATAATGTGTCTGAAATATTCCACAAAAGTATCATGCATATATGATATTCGGTGATTATGTAAATAATATAAATGTAAATATAAAAAACTCAAATGATCTTACTGAATATGATAATACGGATCGAGGTGTTCACAAGTAGTTTCTAACGAATATTCTGATACATGACAGCAGAGTTTTAATCCACTCTCGCAATAATTGAAAATTCTGTACGAAACTTCAGTTTGAAGAGCCTAAAATTCTCAGCAAACAGTTGATGCGTTCAGAGATTAGCAAATCATTATCAGGAATCAATTTACCCAAATCAATCATTTTATCACTTTTGCTGCTCAATTTATGATAAACATTTTTAGCATGCACCAATTCCTCCAATACGTTTTTAAATTTGTCCTAGAATGTAATAAAGAAATAATATTATTTTAAACTTGTTTAAGTCAACAAATATCCGTATCAAAAACAATTATTTACTTACTTCAGCACCACTGTAATTAGCCACGCCAATACAACTGACACAACCCTTCTTGTGCGTGTGATATCCTATCTTGCGTTTGCCGAGGGCAAAACAAAATGGGACATCGTGCTTTCTACAAGTTCCGATTAGTTTGTATATGGACTCGTCTAATCCACCTAGTAAACGAACAAGTGGAGTGACAATATTAGCACTGTATTTGTCAGAAAAATGGTTATTTGCAAATTAATCTTAAGAATGCGAGTAGGAACCATCGCGAATATTACATAAGAAGATTCGGCAGAGAAGTATGTATCAAAATATTTGTTGACTAAAATAGTCATTCCTTGATTAAATTCGAAAAAACCGGATTTGTTAATTTATCCAAAACTTGTATATAAATCATCCACTGACAAAAATTCGTATTCATATTTGGAATTTCTTATTACAAGATATAAATATTCATAGGAATTTTTTAATTGTCTGACAATACCTTATTACCTATTAATAAAATGAGAATATTGATTAAATCAGGTCTGTATACCTTCGATTTCAACTTTTTCCAAATCCGGTGCTATCATGACAAATTTTACCTTTTTCAATTCAATATGCTTTTCCGTTTCTTTGATACCTGCGTAATATCTACGTTTGCATTTTCCCTTAATATTGTCTCTTTCGTATAATTTTCTCTGAAGCCTCACTATCTCTGCCAGAAATTTCTCAGAAGATTCGTTTAGGCCTTGTGTCAATATATTCGTACAGTATCTGTAAGAAAAGTGTTTACTTTAGCCAATTAGGTCGTAGTTTTAGCTGTGTACCATTTGCTTGACGTTATCCTCATAAAGACATAGGAAATACAATTATCAGCGAGATTGAGTCCTTTAATCTTTATATCGGAAAATAAGAATGCGTCACGAAATAGACGTAGGCAATTGAAACGTAGATGAGGGAAATGAGCGATGAATCAAATTATTGATTTCGTATCGATCTGATTATATGGGTATATACAGAAATATTGTTAGAGTAGGAACGAAGTAAGACGTTTATCAGAAAGTTTTTATATAACGAAATTTATTGGATTCGATACTATATAGGTATTAAGAGCTTGCATACATTGGTAAATCTGTCACAATATATTATGCTACTTGACTTAACTAGAATTGGCACATCATTTTCATGTATTGAGATTAGATGATATTTGTATTAGGAATCAATATTTAATTCAGAGGCTTATATAGTAACTCTCAAAGTTGTATTTGGTAATGACGTAGTTTGACAGATTTGACAGGTGATAAAAGCATATTTTATAACTGTATATATTATTGACTTCTCATGAATAATCAAATTAAGTTTTAATGAAAGGTCTTGATATTCTTACAAGTATTATGTTTATATGATAGACAGGTCCATTTGTAAGCAAAAATGGTGGATAAAGTGATATACAGGGAAAAAGCATTAAATTATTGTTATTAATAAGATTGTATAAATATAATTGTTCTTACCCTCACTAGTGTTAGTTCTAATCAAGTTTTTCGTAAGTAAAAATAAATTGAAGTTATTATCACACTTCATATCACACATGTATAATACTTTGTTGGCCTTTTAGAAATAAATCTTTTTCACTTTTCATATTATTTTTCAATGGTATAAGCATTGATAAGTATGAACAATTAAATTATATAATATACCCATCTTCCTAAGTTCATGACAAGTACTCACTCTCGAAACTTTTTAGAATATTTAAGCTGATAGTTTTCTTCTGGTTGTATATAACATTGTGCTGTTTCTCCAGTTTCATCACATATTTCCAGACACAACGTTTTGTGAATGAAATCTGGAGAAATGGTCTCAAAATTCTTTTGACTGACTGTGTCATTGTTTTTGGATATTACAAATTCATCTCGGTTTGTTTGAATGAGTAATTGCTCCAATCTCTGTGTGATACGATTTTGACATTGCAAGCTTTGCTCTGCTATAGGTTCAATTCTTGGTTTTCTATGATTGGAACCGTACAGTGTCATTCTTGACATTGATTGCAAGAAATCAACATCAACCTTGGGACCTACATCAATCTTTAATTTATCAAAATCAATCTCAGAGACATCCTTAGTCAGAGCCTGCATTTTCTCTAATTCAAATAATTCCCGTTTACGTATGTTCATTTGTGTTTTTAATTCGCGAGCAAACAAAATTGTTTGTTTCAACTTTGAGGTTTTTCCACGTCTCGAATGTGCCTGATTCAATTTATCTTTTACAACTCGACAGTTACATTCAAAATGAGAATTCTTTAAACTTTTTCTTATATCTAAGTTTAGGTGGCAAGTATGCATTTTTTTTCCTGCCCATTTATCAGTTTCCCAAGACTTGAAACGTGAAAGATTCTGAAACAGACAAAAATAATCAATTATCTAAGATAAAGAACTTATAAAATTTATACATATATAGATTCCATTGAAAATCACCTCAGATGCTTTGTGTAGATTGATGTATATTAAGTCAGAACTTCTAGGTTTCTTCCATGGTTTTCTAATTTCACTGGCTTCCTCTATACCAACGTTACCAAGCCGTACATCAATGATATCAGTCCCATTATTTATAGATAAACTATATTTTCTTTTTATGAACTTTTCACCAAGTTTTGGATATTCCTCGTCATTTAAATCTTCACGATATTTCACCAAAGAGGTGCTTCCCGTATTTTCCGGAATACACAATGGCGCTGTTTGTGGAGTGCTGTTTTTGCGCAGCAATCTTTCAGAAGATAGTTCAGGCCATTCCTCATGGTTCTCCAATTCAATGACAATTGCTGAGTTACCCGAGCAACGATAATGATTATGAGGATACATCTTTAATCACGTTCGAATTCACTTTAATCACTTAATCAACGTTGTACCACGCAACCTCACTGACACACATCCTTCCTTGCAAATACGATGATGGCGAATATTTGGGTAACGATGTAAACGTCCTCTGTCAAGCTAAATTCTAACTATTAATTAGTACGTTCATTCATAAGCCTCTAGATAGCCCGACATTCGGCATCGATTATTTTAAGAGGTAACAAAAAGCTGCCTACTTTGCTTGACTCAGGAAGATAAAGTCAAGTGAAAGAAGAGAAAGACAAAAATTATGAAAATTCTACCGTTATCTCCTACTAGTATCCATTAGCACTTAGTGTGAACAACCTAAGTTTTATCCCAGTAATGGAAACAGTCAGTTTCGTTCTATTAACTATCAATCACGGATGATTGCTGTAAAAAGTACTCATTAAATTACATTCAGCACATCTTCGTTAGGATACAATAATTGATATGTTGCATGTATCATTCTTGTTCAAATTCCAAGTAGATGAGTTTACCGGATGATTATAAGATTGATAGATCCTTCTTTTATCATTTTTGAATTTATCTACTGTAGCATAAAAGCATGTACCGATTCTGTGGAAATCTACTGATTCGACTTGGGAAGGATGAAGTCATTCCACGTTCGTTAGTTAGGTGGCACCACAAGCTGTTTGCTTTTGAAACCTGGCTGCAATATCACATAAAACTAACATCCGATGTATCTGGATACATCCATCCATAAATATGTTAGAACGTGTTGCATTGACAAAATAGAATGAAAGGCCCAGTAAAGTACTTAGATGAAATTAATTGTAACAAAGAAAAAGCATAGATACAAGATGTAATTATGTATTTAGTTATTTTGTATAGCGCAAAGGACGTTATTATGAGCGACGGCCATGATCTGTCTAGGCGAAAATTAATGTCCAACTGCCGGATATGGTTAAGATGAGAAAACAAAAGTCTCAAGCAATTTTCTGGATAATCCATCTACGCTACTGTCTGAGGCTTTACGAGTATCTGTTTCTCCTTGCCTTCTTCTTTTTCTACTGATCGTCTGCCTCTATTTCTCTTTGTCAATAACACAAAACATCGGCTGTGCCTAATGCTTGCTATATGGCATCCAAAAAGTGGGAAATTTTCTCTCACCGATCTGGACCTCTCTACGCAACTAGGCGCCGGGGCATTCTTTTTTATGCAATTTGCTACAACCCACTCTACGCGCTCCATTGCCCAATCCTTGGAGAAGGGGTTGATCATGCGCCTGCGATACCGTTTCCTAAAATCAATGACTCCTGGGGTATATAAGACCCTGTTTCCGAAACGCGTGCACCTGTACAGTCACGCTGATTATAACCGTGTATCTCGAATCAAAGCTCATACTAATCTATTACACGTACTAGACCTAAGGTTGCTTGTGATTTTTCGTTCCACCAACGAGGTATTCTACTAGTAAGATTAAGTCTAAGTTAACTTAGTTGTGTAAGAATTCCCATGATTTTATTTCGCGGACTACGTCGATCTCGAGACCGTGTACACATGGAAGTTACTCTACGCGTCACTCGCCGATACGTAAAGAAGATACTTGCTTAGGTAATTACAATTTTTTTACTACAGTATACTTATTTCCGACGAGCCTGACGCGTTTAAAAAAAAATATGACCGGGAGAAGAGTACAGTTTTTTTGAGCAAAAGAGAGCATTTTTTCTTAACGCGACTAGATTGCTCATATGTGATGAACTAGAGTCTCGAGCGTGCTGCATCTCGTACATATTCACATTGGACAGATTATTGCCGGTTGCACAAGTATTAACACTTGTTGAATGTCTACTAGACACATCACCAAAGACCTGTTGATTACTTTTGCTTTAAATCAACAAAGATTTTTGGAATTTTGCTTCTCCATCTACTTGAGTGATGTCCTGTATGGAATTTTGTCGAATTGCCCTGAACGCCCAGTACTCGCTTCTTGAATCCCAATAGCTTTTCCAATCAGCTTTTTTGAATTGGAGAATTTTTACAAATTTGATGAGTTATATATTTTTTGGTATTCCATTAGACTCTCTGAATTCCTACCAAGCTGCGTTAATTTCTCAGTATATAAGAAAAGCGCGAGTAAAAATGCATTGAGTGGAATTGTAATTGATTCAATGATAATGGCTACCGGTTATATTCGAATCGTCATTATTCCTCTGAAGTAACAATCCTGCTTCGAGGTGGTACCAAGTGCTGTCTTGAATAGATACAAAGGTAGTGCTGTGATTATCGAGGAGTGCAAATGGTGAATAAATCCCACCACTCCGCAAATATGATTATGGTTATTAAAAACGTTATTGCAGGTTGGCATGCTGCAATAATAATTGCCTACATCTCTCTTCGCGTGAGTACTCTGGCTTTTATCTTGAGGCCGAGTAACGTAAACGGGCTCCTTTCGAGGATCAGTAGACTCTTGTTTTTCGTGGAAAGGAATCGACAGGTTTGATTCGTGGGGGATGAAATAAAAACGATCCGACGGCTGCAGCAAGTACGGCGCTCTGAAATAATTATACAGTATTAATTTACAATAATTTAATATTCTCATAAAGAATTTCGACCATAATTGAAAAAAAAACAGTCCAGATGATCGACGTTCGTCCGCGAAATTTTGTCCCAATGTAAATGAACTTCTCACGAGGTTTATATACGCTAGGTAACAAAGTAATTGGATAATAGGTAAAAAAAACTATGAGATAAACCAAAAAGACTTGAATACTTAATTAATGCTGGCTCAAAGATTGCAATTCCGTTCTGGTATTTAGTTTTCAATTCCACACGTGATAACGTGTGGCATGGTGTAGGCCTCCTGGGGATACCCGCCATGTAAAAAAACGGGAACGCGTTCCGGCACAGTACCCCTTGGGTGACGAGGAAAGCTGTGCAATTTCTTTTTCATTCTCCTGCATTATTTAAGATTGTTCCCCCCCCCCCCTATATTTGCATACATC